>NW_015657225.1:0-998 GCF_001515625.1 Sinocyclocheilus rhinocerous
ATTGCATTATCAAGCTCGACAATCCACTCTCAGGTCTGTTACCAACCAACCAAAATGGATTCTGGAACTAGAACTGGCTCGGGGATAAATTCAAGTACTGAAGCAGGCTCTGGGACTGGAGCGGGCTCGGAAATGGATTCTTGAACTAGAGCAGGCTCGGGAATGAATTCGAGTACTGGAGCAGGCTCTGGGACTGGAGCGGGCTCTGGATCACATTCAAGGACTGGAGAGGGTTCTGGGGTAAACTTAGGGACTAGAGTGGGCGCCACCACCTCGGGAGGTTCTGCAGTGGAAGCTGCAACCTCTGGGGAAACTACGGTGGTGTGTGCGGCCCAAACACAGACAATGGCCGTAGCCATAACTGGCAGGACAGAGAGTACATCATCTATCTCCAAGACTGACGGTGCTGTGCCTGGGGAACTGGAGTGAGTAGCAGCCGGCAGGCTTGAGAACACGGAGTCTGCGTGGCTCGGGATGACAGCTATGACGTGATGAGACTCTGGATGATCATCTGTGACGTGACGAGACTCTGGACGATCAGCTGTGACGTGATGAGACTCAGTGAGATCAGCTGTGATGTGACTTGACTCTGAGATGACAGCTGTGACGTGACGAGACTCTGGAATGGATGGGACGAGACGCAGGAATGGCAGCCATCTTGCAAAAAGTCTCTGGGTTGGCAGCCATTTTGGGCAGAGACTCTGCTTCTGCAGAATAATAAAATAACCATTATTAAATGTTCATTTGTATTTTACAGTATATTATTATTTCTGGAATGGCGGCCATGACGGGACGAGACTCAGGAGCGGTGGCCATTTTGTGAACAGCCTCCAGGCTGGCAGCCATTTTGTGGAGAGACTTTGGGTTGGCAGTCATCCTGTTAACAGTCTCTGGGCTGGTGGCCATTTTATGAAAAATCTCTGTGCTGGTAGCCATTTTCTGAAAAGTCTCTGGGGCTTTAAAGTCCTCTGCCTGCCTCTCCCACAGTGAAAGGAGAA
>NW_015657226.1:0-1524 GCF_001515625.1 Sinocyclocheilus rhinocerous
TGATAAGAGTCCTGCCCTGAACACATCTGAAGGCCAATATTCCATTGGGTGTGGCAAAATAGCTCGACAGCGCCATCTATACATTTTCAACAAAGTGCGCCTCGAGCAACGTTTCACATACATGTACGAAAATTGGTACACTCATGTAACACACCAATACCTACAAAAAAGTGTCTTGGAGCAAAATCCGAAAGCCAACAGGAAGTCAGTTATTTTAAATTTTCTCTGCAAATTTTGTGTAATTTTGGCCATTTTCAGATGTTGTATTTTAACGAAATCCTCCTAGAGATTAATTCAGATGAACACCAAAGTTGTTCAATATAATTTAAAGGCCTTTGCAATGGTAAAATGCGAAGATCTTGAGTTTTCGTTGAAGGGTGTGTCCGTCGCGGCCTGACAAATTTCGATGTTTCGCCATGAAATAGGAAGTTGCTTTAACTCAGACATGCAATGTCCAATCTGCCCCAAACTTCACATGTTTGATAGGTGTTATGTCCTGAACAAACACCCATGCCCAAATTCAGTTATACTCATAGCGCCACCTGCTGGCAACAGGAAGTGACATGCTTAACACTGTTATGAACCCCAAGGAACATATTAAAAAGCGTCAGCAAGTGTTAAATAGGCTAGCAACATGCTAGAAACATACTAAAGCATGCTAGCAACACTTAGCTAAGTGCTAAAGCATGCTATTAATGCAATGAAAGAGGAAGTTACTGTAACTCAGGCATGCAGTGTCCAATCTGCCCCAAACTTCACACATTTGATAGGTGTTATGTCCTGAACAAATACCCATGCCCAAATTCAGTTATACTCATTGCGCCACCTGCTGGCAACAGGAAGTGACATGCTTAACACTGTTATGGACTCCTAGGAACATATTAAAAATTGTCAGCAACTATTACATAGCCTGGCAACATGCTAGAAACATACTAAAACATGCTAGCAACACTTAGCTAAGTGCTAAAGCATGCTATTAATGCAGTGAAAGAGGAAGTTACTGTAACTCAGGCATGCAGTGTCCAATCTGCCCCAAACTTCACACATTTGATAAGTGTTATGTCCTGAACAAATACCCATCCCCAAATTCAGTTATACTCAGAGCGCCACCTGCTGGCAAGAGGAAGGGACATGCTTAACACTGTTATGGACTCCTAGGAACATATTAAAAAGCATCAGCAAGTGTTAAGTAAGCTGGCAACATGCTAGAAACATACTAAAACATGCTAGCAACACTTAGCTAAGTGCTAAAGCATGCTATTAATGCAGTGAAAGAGGAAGTTACTGTAACTCAGGCATGCAGTCTACAAACTGCCCCAAACTTCACACGTTATATAGGTGTTATGTCCTGAACAAATACCCAAACCCAAATTCAGTGTGCGAGGACCCTCTTGGAATTTTTCCGTTTATTAGGGCCCGAGCACCGCGGTGCGAAGACCCTCTTGGATTTGCTCCGTTTATTAAGTCCCGAGCACCGCAGTGCGAGGACCCTCTTGGATTTGCTCCGTTTATTAGGGCCCAAGC
>NW_015657227.1:0-1016 GCF_001515625.1 Sinocyclocheilus rhinocerous
TTTTTTTTTGCAGTGCAAGTTAAGTTTACAGAAACAAAAATAGTAACAAATAGCAAATTTATTAAATAATAATATTTTTTAATGGCAAAGTGTTAGTGAGTTTTAAATTTAACAATTATAATTTAATAACTGAAAGATTTTTATTTAAATATTTAATATTTCTTATGTATTTTAATAATTCAGTAATTTACTATTGAATAAAATTATAAAGTTTTTATTTTATCATTAAATAATTATTAAATGAATATCAACATATTTTATTTGCAATAACACATGGAAGGTATACAGTTATAGTGTAACTCCATAAATTCACACACACTCTTTTGCTGGACAAAATTAGTATAAAGTGTAAATATACCGTAACTGATTTGTTTATCAAAACTGCAATGACAATGCAAAACTGGCTTGACAGAGAAAAGGCCTTACTGTTGAACCCTGATAACTCAGTACACTGTGGAATAACTACTGCAGACTCCCAGCTGCTGTGTTAGCGGGTGTGTGGTGAGGTGTGAAAGGCACGGCCACGTTTAAACGGAGGTGTTATAAAATCATAAAGGACAGTGGGAAGTGCCACCAGAGGCTGTTTGAAAGTACTGTTCTGCTTTTACTCTAAAATCAGTCCTCAGGTATTATGCCCCAAGTGATCTGAGCAGCTCTGCATGTAAACAGATGTTAGCCAGACTACTTGTGCGAGGAGAAGAAATGCAAACTTAAAGGGTTTAATGACATGGAAGTGACAGCTAGGATTTCAGCGGCAGAAAAGCTTTGAATTTGATGCGGCTGGACTGCTGGAGGTTAATCGCCACGCTTAGGTTCAAATAAATGTTCAGAATCATATATGAGGCTTTTGAGAGCGTTTACTGTTGCTGGAAAGCACATGAATCACTTGTTCATTTGGATACATAAGTAAACAGTTTATCTCTATTAAAGTATTTCATGTGCTCTCCTTCTTTCTATAATCCTCACTCAGATTTCTTCGAATAATAATGAATTCTTCTGTATGTTAAATTTATACA
>NW_015657228.1:0-1025 GCF_001515625.1 Sinocyclocheilus rhinocerous
AATTCCGCGTTATACAGTAAATTCCGTTTTTATGACTGGATTCCATGATTCTGTCCATGTTTTCTGCATCGCGGAAGTCATAGGGCCCTACTAATGTAGCAAACGAATATGATAAACTCATTGTGAGAGTAAAAGACGGGGACGTTGTTGTTTTTTTACTTAGCATTGAGTCTCTCCAACTAGGTGACAACGTAGCGTTAAATCACCATTAAACAGACACAAGCCACCACTGCACTGCCGTCTATTGGACTGCAAAAAGATACTATTTAATCCGCTACATTACTGACTGTACTGACAAACTATGCTGACACCGTGTCTGCGCTGCAACAGGATGCGACAAAGCGACCGTTGAAAATCATTTGAACTTCATAAATAGAACGAGGCATCAGTTTACTGCAACCAGTGTAGACAACATCACTGATTATAACGGGTTCTATTCTACACTGAACGTGAGCGGCGCGACAAAATTCAATAGAATTCTATTGTATTTTGTCGCGCCACGCGATGTGATGTAAGCGATGTGATAAGCATGAGTTCTGGGCTGTGGCTCGGCCGGTATAAACACCAGCATTGACTGAGTGGCCGCGATCAGCTCCGGTGGCCGTAACACAGGCTTTAATGTGCCGCAGACGCGTGCCGTGATGCACAGATCAGCTCTAGTCTCTAACGTCACTGAATCTGCTGTTAAAAATGAACCATCCATTCATCATATCATCATGCAAAACTAAGAATTAGAATCATTGTAATGTGACGATCAAATATAGGTGCGGTTGGTGGCGGGCAGATAATTTGAAGCAGCGGACTTGGGTGAAGTTTGAGCTCCTAGGTCGCCAGTAGCGGGTGAAGTTCTCATCCGCGCATCTCTACACTGACCTGGGTCGCCAGTAGCAAACAATTGAGCACGCTCTACTGGACAAACTAAGTAATTACACCATTCAGAAGCATTAAATCTGCGTTATATGTTCTGTAAAAAAAAATTAATATCAGCGGCATATTCGCCGATACCGATATATCTGCGACAGGCT
>NW_015657229.1:0-632 GCF_001515625.1 Sinocyclocheilus rhinocerous
CAAGTTGCTAGATATCAAACTGTCTACTTTATAGTAAATATTACCGGTTTGATGTTCAATGATAAGGCAGTGATGCTTTTGTTTGTGGTGAGTGAATTTGAACCTAACAGAAGGATTTTTAGAATTTAATAAATTTTTTAGAATTAATCTTCCGAATTTAGTTAATTTAGTAAAAAAAAAAAAACTAAAATAATGTGGTTGCATAAGTGTGCACACCCTTAAACTAATACTTTGTTGAAGCACCTTTTGATTTTATTACACCACTCAGTCATTTTGTGTATGAGTCTATCAGCATGGCACATCTTGACTTGGCAATATTTGCCCACTCTTCTTGGCAAAAATGCTCCTAATCTGTTAGATTGCAAGGGCATCTCCTGTGCACAGCCCTCTTCAGATCACCCCACACAGATTGCGAATCGCCTGTGCACAGCCCTCTTCAGATCACCCAACAGATTTTCAATCAGATTCAGGTCTGGGTTCTGGCTGGACCATTCCAAAACTTTAATCTTCTTCTGTGAAGCCATTCTTTTCTTGATTTGGATGTATGCTTTGGGTCATTGTCGTGCTGAAAGATGAAGTTCCACTTCGTTTTGTGCCAATATTGACTGGTATTTGGAACTGTTCATAATTCC
>NW_015657230.1:0-583 GCF_001515625.1 Sinocyclocheilus rhinocerous
GAATGGACTCTTTCACAGAGCTTTTAAATGGACGCCATTTTTGGGGTTTGCTAAGGCTTTGTTGTGATTAATTGAGGGGGTCAGTGTGAGTGTGTGTGTCTGTGTGTGTTTGGCACCCCTCTGATGGCCTGAGGTTCCCCTGGGCTGTCATGAAGCTCACACATGTGCACACACTTCTTCTAGAATAACATTCCCTACATACCCGTGCTAGAGCCGCTAACTCGTTGTGAGTGAGACTAGAGCACCCCAGAGCATCATGGGATATGTGTGTTTTTGCAGCGGACCAACATTGCTGGTTTTCTTTTATTTCTTGGCATTTGGGATTTGAGCAAAGAGAGCGAGTGAGAGCGAGAGTTTGTGTTCACATCTGGAAGCTATAGCCGTCATTGTGCTGTCTGCTGATCCCAGAGAAAAAGAGGGAAAAAAGAGCGGGGAAAAAAGGAAAAATGTCTTCCAGATGTTTTTTTTCCTCCCCTTGCCGTGGAACAGCAGAGGAATAAAATACCGTTTCATTAAGACAGAAGAAAAATACACGTTCCTCGCACAGAATCAAGTGAGATGGAGGGTCACAAAACGTGCTCCG
>NW_015657231.1:0-690 GCF_001515625.1 Sinocyclocheilus rhinocerous
TTTGACAATATTTAACTTAGATTAGAGACATGTGTCCAATATGTAGCAATGCAACTCCTGAAATAGGCTTATTTTATTAACAAAAATTAATAAAATATATAGGTTTTATCACAAAACTTGAGTTGGACTAATGATTGTCATCTGTTGTGTGACGTATTGAATTTGTATTGACATTGTAGAAAGTGAATGTTTTAAATGTGAAGTATTCCTGTAAATTCAGTAAATTCAATATACTGTCCAACTAATAAACTGAAATGGAGTCAGTTCTTAAATTCTGAATTTGCTTAACTCAGTCTGGGAATTATATACATTTTAATTCAGGCACATGGGATTGGAAAAATTTTGCGATGATGAGCTCATTTTTCTGAACCTGTTGTCATGTCTGAACCTGGACAATGGTTCACCTGCACTCATTTATGTCTTGCTGACTTGAGTTCATGTTTGATAATTGTAATCAGGAATGTTTGAGCCCCTCTGTAAATGAAGTTGACCCATTTATATTTTGTAATCAGGTTTGAGCCCCTCTGTAAATGAAGTTGACCCATTTATATTTCTATGCCCCATGTAGCCCCATCTGGCAGACAGTCAAATATTAAGTAACATTTCTCTGTCTGAGACCACTCTAGGTGAGCTGCACTGCAAACCAAAGAGAATTAAACTTTGATTATCTAAGTGGAGCAATCTCACTTT
>NW_015657232.1:0-413 GCF_001515625.1 Sinocyclocheilus rhinocerous
AACACTGAATAAACTATTTGTTTGCATCATGACTCCAAAATGTTTTTAAAAAAGTCAGTTAAGTGTGTGTAATGTAAATTTCGTTAAAGAAAACTATGATGAAAAATGTTCCTTGAGCTTTTTTCCCCTGACTAAAACGAGACAATGACGAGACAACAATAAGGTCAATAAACGATAACTGTGATCTAGGGCTGTCAAAATGGCTGAATAACTAAATTCGAAATTTGAATCAAAATATTATCAATATTCAAATTATATTCGAATTTAAAAGGCATAATTTCTTTTAGGGGGAAAAAAGCTTTTGGCTTATCTCCTGAGGCCACAAGAGGGCGCCGCATCGAGCCTAATGCAAGTTTCTTCTAAGCAATAAAACAACATAACTATCTTTGAAAAAAGTGCATAAAGTGCATAAT
>NW_015657232.1:1258-2272 GCF_001515625.1 Sinocyclocheilus rhinocerous
AAAAAAAATCCATTAACTGCGAATATGCTTCACCCTTTTTGCAGATCACCATAACTTCTCCTTTCTCTCCTTTAAGCCCTCTGACACCTGTGAAGCCTCTGGGACCCTGAGAAACAACAAGAGACACAAACAACAACAAAAAAGATTAATTACAAACACAAGCACAATACAAACATTGAATTTCAACCAGGTTTACGTACAGTTACACCTCTCCCACCCATCTCTCCGATGAGTCCGACATCACCAAGAGGACCCCGGAACCCTTTTTGCCCTGGATCACCAGGGACACCCGGAGGGCCTAGGGGGCCAGGATCGCCAGGTAGATCACCAATGGGCTCACATGCACATCCCCCATCAGGGCCTGTAAGGAAACACAAAGAATATAAGCACATGTGCTCATACTTGGGTTAGAAAAGATGTGCCCTTTGCCGCCTCCTAATGGACGCTGATACACACTACACATAACTTTACAGTTGGGACAAAAGAACCAAAAATAACCAGCACCATGGACAGCACCAGAAAAAGATGCGGTATTTGGACAATTAAGTCACATCTAAAAGTGTATGATTCATATTATATTACATAACAAAATATCAAAAAAAGCACATATTTTAAGCAAAACATTTACAATAACGTTTGACAACAAAATATGTTCTGTTCAAAAAATATACTCTTTCTGGTTTAACTGACTTAAAGGTTTTAGGTAAGAATTTTTTAATGGTTTTGAAATACGTCTCTTATGAATTTGTGATACATTTTAAAATGTAATTTATTCCTGTGATGCCAAATCTGATTTCTCAGCACCCATTACGCTAGTCTTCAGTGTCACATGATCCTTCAGAAATCGAATATGCTGATTTTATTATTATCAAATGTTTTAAACAGTTGCCTATTTTTGTGGAAACGGTAATGCATTTTTTTCAGAATTCATTGATGAAAAGAAAGTAAAAAAACAGTCTTTATTAAAAATAGAAATATTTTGTAACAATATAAATATTTTGTAACATTATGTCT
>NW_015657233.1:0-508 GCF_001515625.1 Sinocyclocheilus rhinocerous
ATATATTAAAATAATTTCAATGGATACGTTACATATAAATCCGCAGCGTACTGCGAGACTATCAAACCACCAAAACATTTCATTGCATGTTACATTAACATTTGTGCAGTGCATTGAGAGTTGGATGGGTTTATTCTAGGGCTGTGAATCTTTGGGTAGACAGCGAATCGATTAGATTCACGATTCATAGGTTTTTGATTCGATTCAAGAATGATTTTTGCAAATTAAGAAAGATTCAATTTGATTAGATTCACAATTAAATTTGATTTGATTAAATTAACGATTCGATTCTGCATTCTTTATGTGCATTCACAGGATTATTTAAATGCTTCCCCTAAATTCTTTAAATGCTTAGTCAGGGCGCAAATTACACAACAGCCTTTATGGTTCGAGAACCATAGGTTACAGGAAAAAAACCACTTTTGTGCATTGTTAGATGCTAGTTTAATGATGCGAAAAAACCCACTTTTGTGCATTGTTAGATGCTAGTTTAATGATGCTATGGCAT
>NW_015657234.1:0-1083 GCF_001515625.1 Sinocyclocheilus rhinocerous
ATTGCTGGATTCAAAGCCCAGAGTGCTTTTTTTTTCACATCAAATTTAATATTCTCTTTAAAAAACATATGATGAGAGGTTTTCGAAAATACATTACGCCTCTCACGAGGACAGAGATTAACATTCCAATTAAAATCTAATTAAAAACATACATTCATATGAATAAAAATATATTTTTCTTCCACATTATTCCATTCCTGGTATTGCAATATTAAACTCCATGAAAACTGAGTAAACCTCTGAAGAAAAAGCCTTATCAAATTCCTCATTTTTTTGTTCCTGTTTAAAATAACTATTCAAACATACTATATACATTTCCCAACACCTTTTAAACAAACACCACACATCAAGTATAATTTTGTTTTGTTTTGCCATCACTCTTCTTTCCCAGATTCTTTCCTTCTTACCATTACACCATGGAACTTTGACAGGAGCAGCCTTTGCTCACAGGGCCACAAAGACTAAAACACTTACAGGCTCGCCAACAGCACCACCACCAAAGTTTTTCTTTTTTTCTTTTCCTGCCGCAAGAAAGCACACAGGTTTCACCAAGATTTGAACTCGGATCGCTGTACTCAAAGCACAGAGTGCTAGCCATTACACCATTGAACCAACACAGCTTTGTTGGTGGCCGACTGGGAGGCAGATAGAGCTGTGACTGTGGGGAAGCAGTTAGACAGAGGGGCTGGAACCCAGTGATTAGTGATTGGTTACTGGCCCCCTCGAACAATAGGAAAAGACTGGTGGCATCTGCCGAAACCCGGGATCTAACCAGGGACCTTTAGATTTTCAGTCTCACGCTCTACCAAATGAGCTCTTTTGGCCACAACTGCACACTGTTTTGACAGCCAAATGAGCTCTTTTAGCCACAACTGCACACTGTTTAGACAGCGGGTATGTCCGTGAGTCCACCTGTCAATTTGCATGAAGAGCAGAGCTGAGCTCCCAGAGAACAAAAGACGCTGGCCTGTATGGGGATCGAACCCGAGACCTTGGCGTTATTAACACGACGCTCCAACCAACTGAGCTTACCGGCTGGGTTTTGCTTGGACTTCAGCCCGCTTTCTAAAACCTTTCTAATTG
>NW_015657235.1:0-1807 GCF_001515625.1 Sinocyclocheilus rhinocerous
TTTATTTTTTTCCAAATTCAGTTTTTTTTTTTTAATTTAAATCTTTCTGGATACTGTTTTAATGCCATTTTAATGGTTGAATTAAATTGTAGTTATCAAAAAGCATGCCTAATGAATTGAAATCATGCATTTTATACAATTTAACAATAATTTATAAAAAGTTTAACAAAAACGACATTTTTAGGGCCCTATGAAATCAGTTTTTTTTTTTTCCAGATTCTGTTTTATTTTTCCCAAATGCTGCATTTTGTTTAAATTTTTCTGGATTCTGTTAGAATGGTTTCATTACATTTTAATAATCAAAAAGCATGTCTAATAAATTGAATTCATGAAACTTTAATAATTTATTAAAAGTTGTACAATAGGAGGACCTTATTAGATGGGCTTTATTTTTTTCAGAAATTCTGTTTTGTCTGTTTTAACTTTTCTGGATTTATGGTTTAATACGAATTAATCAAAAACAGTGGTAATCAAATGCATAAAACATGAACAATTTAATTAATCTTTTAAAATATAATCAAATAAAAATTTAACAATTCCTTTTATTTTTTGGCAAACAAAACACCAGATGTTTACTGTTAAAAGTATTACAATATTTAAATATTTATATATATTTATGAAATATAATAAAACATTTTTAAATATGATTATATTATATTATATATTTTTATTATTACCTTTAAGAAGTACAGGAAGTTAAACCAAACTTTTATTAAGATTTTTTATGTATTATTTTGTTCTGGTTTTATTTTATTGTTCAGTATTTTATTTTGCTGCTTTATTGTATGTAATCAGTTTTGTTATTTGGGGTAATATCGGTGAGGAACGTTTCCTTGTAGAAAAACAAATTTTTAAAAAATGCATTAAAAACTGTAAGTACAAACGTGAAGCTGTAAATGTTTCAGCCAAGCATCTCTTTTTATCCTGAAGTTTCCAGTCCCAGTTTTAGACCATTGAATCCTTTGAGAGTTTTTTTCTCTTGTCAGATAATTACTGCATACATATTGGGCAGAAATGCCATTTATAATTAGTTTCTGTCTTAAAATGCATTCTCACCCTCGAGGGCCGAAGCCAACATCCTCTCAATCAGACGCTTCACTAACGGATGAAACTGTCTGCTGGCTTGCAGAAATGCGTTAATGCGTTAGTTCTAGTGGTCGACCGATATATCGCCAAGGCACCAGATGTTTACTGTTAAAAGTATTACAATATTTAAATATATATATTTATGAAATATAATAAAACATTTTTAAATATTATTATATTATATTATATATTTGTATTATTACCTTTACTTTAAGAAGTACAGGAAGTTAAACCAAACTTTTATTTAGATTTTTTATGTATTATTTTGTTCTGGTTTTATTTTATTGTTCAGTATTTTATTTTGCTGCTTTATTGTATGTAATCGGTTTTGTCATTTGGGGTAATATCGGTGAGGAACGTTTCCTTGTAGAAAAACACATTTTTAAAAAATGCATTAAAAACTGTAAGTACAAACGTGAAGCTGTAAATGTTTCAGCCAAGCATCTCTTTTTATCCTGAAGTTTCCAGTCCCAGTTTTAGACCATTGAATCTTTTAAAAGTTTTTTCTCTGTCAGATAATTACTGCATACATGTTGGGCGGAAATGCCATTTGTAATTAGTTTCTGTCTTAAAATGCATTCTCACCCTCGAGGGCCGAAGCCAACATCCTCTCAATCAGACGCTTCACTAACGGATGAAACTGTCTGCTGGCTTGCAGAAATGCGTTAATGCGTTAGTTCTAGTGGTCGACCGATATATCGCCAAGGCCGATATATCGGCC
>NW_015657236.1:0-576 GCF_001515625.1 Sinocyclocheilus rhinocerous
ATCCTCTTGACTGTGGCTCTTATCGCCCTATCTCCCTCCTCAGTGGACAGTAAAATCCTGGCTAAAATGTTAGCTCGGAGGTTAGAGAATGTTCTGCCTTCTATAATATCCAACTACCAAACTGGATTTATAAAAAATCGACAATTGTTTTTTAATATACGTCGGCTCTTAAATATTTTTTACGATACCACTCCATCTAGTGTTTCGGAGGTATTACTATCACTCGATGCTAAGAAAGCATTTGACAGGGTGGAGTGGGACTTTCTTTTTTATGTTCTGGGAAAATTTGGGTTTGGTTCAAAATTTAGACATTGGATTAAAGTTCTTTATACTTCACCAGTAGCAGCAGTACGTACAAATAATAACTTATCTCCTTTTTTTTCTCTACAACGTGGTACAAGACAGGGTTGTCCTTTGTATCCTCTTTTGTTTGCGTTGGTAATTGAACCGCTAGCTGTGGCTTTACGCGAGAGGAGTACCATTAAAGGAATACATGGAGAAGATATTGAACATAAAGTTTCTCTCTATGCTGACGATATGCTTGTGTACTTGTCTCATCCACTTACAAGCTTACCA
>NW_015657237.1:0-726 GCF_001515625.1 Sinocyclocheilus rhinocerous
GTGTGGATGAAGTGCTATCAGTGTGTTACAAGTGTGTAAGATTCATCACAGCAGTGTGTAAGTGCTGCAAACAGAAGCAGACTTCACTTCAGCCACTGATATAATGAAACTGTTCGGTCAAACTAGAAATGATCACGAGATGGATTCGGGGCTCTCAGAAGAGAGAGAAAAGAGGAAGTCACGGTTTCCGTCATCGCCCCGCCCACACAGCACTGTCTGCTACACATGTAGAGAATATAAACTTGCGGCATCAGCCTCCATCCACACGCGTTCAGGTGTGGCGAGGAGTTCTTCAGCTCAGAGGATCTGCTCAAGGTATGAGATATGTGCATGTAAATATAGTTTGATCGTCCACCGTTTTTATGCCAAACTGCTTTATATTGTCAAAGCAACTCTTTTCTCTGAGGAAACGGGGTGTTTAAACAGTCTATAAAGTGTTTACACGAGTGTGAAATGAATCCGAGAGTTTTACTGACTAATGCTCGAGATGTAGCTGGATTTGATCAGACTATTAGACTGCGGACTTCTCTGAAGAGTTATTAGAAGCGATGCCCTTGTGTTTGCTGATGCGCACAGAAGATGATATCGTCTCGCTCTGATACTCTTGATTCATGTGTCTTCTGACATATTGTGCTGCGGTCAGGCCAGCCTCCGCTTTGAAAAACACGGTAATTCTAGCCGCACGTTGTTTTGTGGTGCGCGCATATACTAGGCGTTACGGTAATA
>NW_015657238.1:0-472 GCF_001515625.1 Sinocyclocheilus rhinocerous
CTAACGTTACATAACGTTATATGCTCAGGACTACCGTGTCTCACAGAAAGAAGGAGATCCCGTCTGATAGGCCTGATATTACTCAGATCTACGATAATGCTAATGTGCTGAAGAGCTAACGTCCCACAACGCAATTTCACAATTAAAAATGCCAACAAAGCAATTAACTAGTTTATTAACCTTAATGTTACTGGCAACTGTACATATAAAGCATATTTAAACAGTATTCTTGCCGTGTTCAGCCGGCCGCAGCTTCACCACTCGGAGGAGGATTTGATTTCAGAGACGCGACTGTTAGAAAAAAAGCGCGTTCGGATTGCGAATCCGCCCAGCCTCCGTAATGAGTCCGCTAGTTTATTTCATATGTACTAAAACAACATTACGAGGAGAGGTGGGGAATATATTTGTCGAAATATAAATGAAAATAGACTTGAACTAATATTCTAGAACCAAATTTAAATGAAAAAAAAAA
>NW_015657238.1:751-965 GCF_001515625.1 Sinocyclocheilus rhinocerous
CAACTGTACAAATAAATAAAGCATATAAATTATTCTTACCGAGTTCAGTCTTCTTCAACTTGGCCGGCCGCAGCTTCTCCACTCTGAGGAGGATTTATGAGACTGCACCGGTAAAAACAAAAAAAGCGCGTTCGGATCGCTAATCCGAGCCGTGTCCGTAATGAGTCCACTAACTGACAGTGCGCTGTCCGGAGGCGGGGCATATTCTGGGCGA
>NW_015657239.1:0-569 GCF_001515625.1 Sinocyclocheilus rhinocerous
CTTGCTGTTTAATTTTCCTTATCACTTCCCCCCTTGCGCAATGGTAAAAACCATGCACATCTGAAATGAGAATATTCAAAAGTGAAGTTGGGACAACAATTTGTCCTTCATGTGGACGCCAAATATCTTGCGTGTCTTTTTTGGCTCCCCTTTGGTGCCACATTGAGTGTTCATAGGGGCCTGCTTGTTGTTGAATTCGAATTATATCATCTAACTGAGGTTGAAGTTTGTGGCGAGGGGGGCGTGGTTTAGCGGAGTCTGCAGCGGGAGAGAGCGGTCGGAGACGAGCGGTGAGTAAGTAGGTCAAGTGCAAAATGACATTCACCTGCTTCTCGTTTCAGTGATTGGCCTGGAGAGACCGTAAAAGACCTCAGGGGAAACAGAGAGAGAGAGATGAGACAGACTGAGGACTCGTGGGGAAAGACTGTGGCCAAAAGCCTCAGAACAGAGAGAGAGAGAGAGACAGACTGAGGACTCGTGTGGGAGAGACTGTGGCCTGGGCACAGAGATACGCAGAAGTGCTGTATAAGTTTTGTTTGTTTTGCAGCGCCAGAGCGCCTGCTTGTATT
>NW_015657240.1:0-710 GCF_001515625.1 Sinocyclocheilus rhinocerous
TTCACGTGCTGAATGTTTAAGTCTGTGTGTGACTTTAGCATTTTAAAACACAATATTTAAGAATCATATAAGCCCAAATAAAAGCATTGCTAGGTATTTATGAAAAATTTAATTGGAAAAAGTTCATGAATAAACACACAAAAAAATATCATAAATGTCTAATATTTTAAAAACCGAAGCAGCACAAACGAAAATATTACCTGCACAAACAAATACTGCAATATTTGGGGTGAATTTGGAGTATGTTGGGGGGCTGAGTGACCTCAGAATGACCTATAAATATTATTTTAATATCTAAAAAACCAAAGCAGCACAAACAAACATTTTTACAGCACAAACCAGCACAAACGGAGCACAAACAATTCAGACTCTCTGCAACTGAGAAGGTTGATATGCTTTGAGTCTGGTGCTTTAGAACACTCGGCCATTCTGACAAATTCATGCAAGGATGTGAAGGGCAATTCTATCCCTGGAGTTGGTCAGATGGCGACATAAAGGATCCAAAATATGTATTTACTGTTTCACAATTACTTCCAGTTCTACTTCTAGTCTGTTCACTCTAAAAGAGCTGTTGTCAGAAGTGGGATTTGAACCCACGCTTCCATTTGGAGACCAGAAACCTCAACAACTGAGAAGCGCGCTATGCCTTGAGTCTGGCGCCTTAGACCACTCGGCCATTCTGACACACTCATGTAAAGATGTGAAGGACA
>NW_015657240.1:969-1055 GCF_001515625.1 Sinocyclocheilus rhinocerous
CTGTTTCATCCTGTCAAAGAATGAAAAGAATGAGAGCCAACAGCCTTCGAGTTTGATATGTGACGGAGCATGTGATTTGTTGAATG
>NW_015657241.1:0-534 GCF_001515625.1 Sinocyclocheilus rhinocerous
TACAGTGTCGTTTGGCCATGCATGCTCACAGACACGTGAAAATAGGCTCATTTTGAAGAAAACAACCTACAGAATTAGCTGATATAGCTACACATGGAAGTAGTGATCGGAGCAGGAATATGACTCGTGTTTGCTTGTTCAGAGGAGTCATTTCCATCTTTGTGATTCTTTTGATAATTATGTAAAGTGTTTGATCGGTGAAATAAACTACATATTGATATTCTTGAGAGTGAGAGCTTTCATTAGATATGTGACTCGTCTATGTTTGGTGAGTTTGTGTGATATAAATATGAAATTGAATATTAGAGATAGACAAGATTCAAGATGGCGCCTGTGTGTTTGGCTGGCCGTCTGCTGCTCTCTTGTTTATTTGTATGGATGTTTGCCTGGCTTCCTAATTGCTGCACACTCCTGGTTTATGACCGACAGTCTCTCCTGGACATTCGTACCTCTTTAATTGACATTTGTAAGCCGGACGTGCAATGCATGTTTAACCAAGCGCACGGGAGTTTTCCAACGGACATCCCGGAGTGT
>NW_015657242.1:0-524 GCF_001515625.1 Sinocyclocheilus rhinocerous
ATATATTGTACAGCTGCTTTGCAATGATTTGTATCGTAAAAGGCGTTATACAAATAAACATGAATTTAATTGAATTTAATTGATGATGCTGTTGCTCTGTGTCTTCACTCAATCCTGCAACACCTTGAGACTCCTGGCAATTATGTCAGGGCTCTTTTTGTGGATTATAAATCTGAATTTAACACAATTGTTCCAGTGAATCTCTTTGTTAAATTGGAGCAATTGGGGGTTCATCATTCCCTTGCTTCATGGATTTGGATTTTCTGCAGAATAGATCACAGGTAGTCAAAATTAACAACATGATTTCGAGGCCTAAAACAATAAGTGTTGGAGCTCCACAAGGTTGCGTATTGTCACCAGTTTTATATTCCATGTACACTAATGATTGTGTTTCACACAGTGAATCAGTTAAAATTTTTAAGTTTGCAGATGATACTACAATAATAGGTTTGATAATAGATAATGATGAAACCGACTACAGAAAGGAGGTATCTACATTGATTGAATGGAGTTGTACCCACAAT
>NW_015657243.1:0-804 GCF_001515625.1 Sinocyclocheilus rhinocerous
CTGAAACAGTTTTTTCTCTTAACACAGTCTGAATAACAGCAATATCACAGAAGAAGATTGTCGTTTATTGGCTGCAGCTTTAAATTCAAACCCTTCGAATCTGACAGAACTGAATCTGAGTCAGCCTACACTCAAAAATTCAGTAATGAAGTTCTTCTCGACTCTGTTTAAGAATGAACAATGTAGACTGAAAAAACTGAAGTAAGTAATTTAGTCAATGTGTTAAAAAAGGACAACTACTGAAAAACTATTGTCATGTAAATCTCATTTTGGTGGACTAAAGTAATAAGAGACAAAGCTACTAGTTGCATAATAGTATTTATGGCTTTTTTTCTCTCTGTTCTACAGGTTTAATTGCATCAGTATTACAGCAGAAGGTTGTGCTGCTCTGACTTCAGCATTTAATTCAAATCCTTCAAACCTGATCGAGCTGGATCTGAGTGGAAATAAACTAGAAAACTCAGGAATGAAGAAGATCTGTCATCTGTTGGAAAATACAAAAACTCTGGAGTGACTGAAATCTCCACTCTACTGGAAAATTCTCAGTGTACACTGCAGATACTCAGGTTTGAATTTGGTGAATTTAAAAATGAATCATTAATATATTTTACAATAGTAAAAAAAACTATGCTAAATGAATAATTTTTTTTTTTTTTTTTTGGTCTTCCTCTAGACTCTCAAACTGCAGTATCCCTGAAGAAGGTTATAAAGCTCTGGCTTCAGCTCTGAGATCAAACCCTTCACACCTGATAGAGCTGGATCTCACAGGAAATGATCCTGGACAATCAGGAGTGAAGCAGCTCA
>NW_015657243.1:952-1060 GCF_001515625.1 Sinocyclocheilus rhinocerous
GTCTGCTGCTCCAGATACAATTTCTTCACAAAGTTTAGTTGAATTGAATCCTGTTTCATCTTCTCTGCAGGTTTTTGGGTCCTGCTGCAGATGAAGCCTGTCAGTATG
>NW_015657244.1:0-902 GCF_001515625.1 Sinocyclocheilus rhinocerous
CTCTCATCAGCATAAACAACAAACTGCAGAAAAGAGATTGATTGTACAGTGTAGACACAGTGATTATAATGAGAGTTTTAACAAAAATACATAACTCAAAGTTTTAGACTGATGTCATGGAGAGCTTGTTTCTTTACGTCATTTATTCCTAGTTTGAATAACCGTTTGGTTTTTCATGCTACTGAAATAACAATATGTGAAGTCTTGATTGTCTAATCTATAAAAAGTAATTTATAAACGGTTCATGCTTTTCTCCTTTAGCCTAATCGACATTAATGTTCATTATTACAATATTATTCCAATTACTCTTACTTGAGTAATTATTTCTATAAATACTTTTACTTGAGTACAGTTTTTGGCTACTCTACCCACCTCTGCATCAGTGTGAAGGGACGCGGGGGCGGAGGGGTTCCATTTGGCTACTCTACCCACCTCTGCATCAGTGTGAAGGGACGCTGGGGCGGGGGGGTTCCATATATTCTTAGCTAGCTACATATTACCTGAAGCTCCTTGATGGCTTATGCCAAATCGTAATTGCACAACGTGCAAAATGCAAGATTTAATGTTAAATATTTTCCAAAGGTTAGCAGGACTGCACAGTATGCAACAATACAGTTCCAGATTCCAAATCCCACAGATCAATACATACAGTACCTCGGTTTTTAACCACAGTTTTCAGTTTAGTTCAGTTCTGATGGCTTGGCACATCAGAGTATTTTTTTGCGATCTGCAATTTAAAATGCTAGAAAAACATGGATTATCATATGTCTGTCACGGCGCGGTTAGGAAAAACACTGTGTAAGCAAGGGTCTGGGTCCAAATGCAGGCTTTTATTTCAACTGCAGGGAAAACAAAGTAAAACTCAAAACAGAAAACAAACAGAGCTAAGACTCTGAGACACA
>NW_015657245.1:0-450 GCF_001515625.1 Sinocyclocheilus rhinocerous
TTGTTTTAACGATGTGCGATTTGACATTATCAGTATTTTGCCAAAGACAAAACAAAACACTCCTACAGAGTGCCGTGAAGTAGAGGTCTGCGCGGGACTGTTTGTTCACCCGCTGTCCGCGTAGAATAATTTTCTTCCCGACCCGACCGTTCCCGCTAAATTTAGATCTTGTTTCCAGAATCTCACATTTAAATTCCCGCTACTAATTGTATGTTATTTTATTCGTCTTGTCAAGAGTCTTGAATTTATTGACTTTGACTTGAATTTATATGAATTATCTTAAGACACAAAATTCGTTTAATATTTTATGCAACACAGTAGGAAAAAAAGTGTCAGAGAAAATAAAAATGTTGTACAAAAATTTTATTTCTTATTTTTATCCGTCTTGTCAGGATACAATTCGTTTAAAGGGGTCATATGATGCGATTTCATTTTTTCCTTTCTCTTTAG
>NW_015657245.1:617-892 GCF_001515625.1 Sinocyclocheilus rhinocerous
TGACTACATATAGATTTTTTTACAACAGTTCAATAAACAAGAAGTTAATTAAGAGACTTGCGTTTAAGACACCATATTGCCTGTTTTGCTCTATTTCGACAACAAAAATAATTCCAAACACAGCCACAGCACAGTTTTGGGTCTCTGAGCAATGACGGTGTTTCGTTCCTGAATGAATCAGCCGTTTGAATGATTCGGTTCAATCGCAACGACTCACTTATTAACAGTGGCTTGCTGACACCTACTGGCGGTTTTAATTTCACATTTAAAGTATC
>NW_015657246.1:0-2248 GCF_001515625.1 Sinocyclocheilus rhinocerous
TGTGTTAACAATAGACCTTGTTTCAAAAACCATTCAGAAAAAACAATTGACTTTGGTAGGATGGAACTGGAAGTGAAAAAATACTTACATTTGTTTTGGGTTTTTTAGGACTCATTCTAACATCACTTTATATTGTTCACAGAGAAGGCAATCCCAGAAAGCACTTTGACAAGCTCAGTGAAAACATTAATCAAAAATGGCTGATAAGTGGACAATAACATTTCATTCAATAGTGAAAATAATCACTAAAATTGTTCTAATCAAGAACATATCTGATTAAAAATGCACTGTTTGTCCAATTTTAATGTTTATGTATTTTGTTTATTAATAGTGTTGTTATCTTAACTAACATGCTCTATTAGAAGTCGCTTGCTTCATATATGGAGTGTCTCATTCTGTAGTTTGTTCCAAATCAGTCACTTTGGAGATTCCATTTATGATTTTGGATGCTGTCTATGTAGGCAGCATACAGCAATGCAAGCTCAGATGTCCATGTATAAAGCATTTTACCTCTTATTGACTGGAGTATCAGTTGTTACATTTGTTTTAATATAGCAGTTTAAGTAGTGTTATTTTTAGTCACATAAAATGTATGAATGCTTGCATTAAATATCAGACCAAGAGGCATTTATTTTAAAGAAAAGGCATTTTCAAGGATATATATTTATAATGTATGTATATATATATATATAAATTATATACTGAAGCACAGTATAAAAGACTTAGTATAAAATCTTATTAAATTAGATATTTGAAAAAGAACTCTGGTTAAAAATTAAAGAACACTTCCAAGTTATTGGTGTTAATCTGGCACCTGATGCTAAATTCCTTAATTATATGACAAAAACTATTTAACTGGCAGCATTCCTCCAATTTTCACTGAGATTGCAAGATGGTGGGCAGCTCTAAGGTGACTGAAAGCCTGCAACAGGAGGTTGTCCAGATGAAGGCTAAAGGGATGCCCCTTTCAGCAATTGCAAGAGAAGCTGGTCATTCCAAATCTGTGATTTCTCGAATACTGCAGGTTTACAATGACACTAATTAATTCAAGTCCCCCAAAAAGGCTGGTCATCCATGTAAGACAAATGCATGAGAAGACAGGATAATGCAGAAACGCTCAGTGGTAAATCGGTTCAACACTGCAGCTGGAATTGCTTGCCAGTTCAGCGCTGAACAGGGTAAGGATCTGTCTCAGCACGTTTAAGAGAAGTCGGACTGAAAGCGCACACTGCAGTGACCAAGCCTCTCATCAGTAGAACAAATCAAAAGGCTAAGCTCACATTTGCTGAGGAGCATGCTGTGTGGGCAGAGGAGAACTGGTCCAAAGTTCACTTTAGTTATGAGAGCAAGTTTAATTTATTTGGGTCAGAATGGAATCCTTATGTTCGGCATCAAACTGAGGAAAGACTGAAGCCCAAGTGCATAAAGAAGTCAGTGAAAGGTGGAGGAGGAAGTGTCATGGTTTGGGGGATATTTTCTGCAGAAGGAGTTGGGCCGCTAATACAGCTACATGGCAGGGTGAATGCAAATGTTTATCAGAACCTCCTTCAGCAACATGCAGCACCTTCCTCAGAACCTCCTTCAGCAACATGCGGCACCTTCCCTGCAAGCATCTCCCAATCAACCTGCAGTTTTCATGCAAGACAATGCTCCTGTCACTCTGCAAAATGGATAAAGCAGTTCCTTAAAGCTAAGAACACTGAAATAATAATGAAATGGCCGGCCCAGAGTCCTGACCTAAAAATGATTGAAAATCTCTGGAAAATCCTTGGCTACAAAGTTATGCTAAGAAACCCACTACAGTCACCGAACTATGGAAGAGACTGGAAGAAGAGTGGACCAAGATCACACCAGCGCAGTGTGAGAAACTAGTGATGTCCTGTGGCCGCAGATGTGCTGAAGTCACTCAAAGCAAGGGCCTCTACAATTCCTACTAATTTCTGACAGCTGTAACCCTCCAAAATTTTAGTTGTCATTTTCTTTCGTGCTACAGTGGTTACTGTTCTCTAATTTTGATCCCTGTGTTTTCCACAGAATAAAGGTTTTTGTTGAAATGCCTTGGTAATTTTGTCAAACATGTTAGTAGTATAACATTGGTATACTTACAGCTAATATTCCTTCAGATTTTGAGCAACGAAGATTAACAATATTTCAGAAAAATCAATTGTTCTGTAACTTTGATCTCCACTTTTGGTGCTTTCCTTGCAAAGGCCTGTATTGCATATAACTCGGATAGATGCCAAATGGT
>NW_015657247.1:0-1385 GCF_001515625.1 Sinocyclocheilus rhinocerous
AATCAATTCTTTTTCCGGCTCAGACTGCATTGGTTAAACTTATGGTGCCGTCACATGATGAACGAATGACTCGAAAAACCCGAAGACTCGAAACAGGTGAACTACTTGACTAATTCAAAATAGATCACAAAAGTATTTAGTGTTTTCAGTTTGTATATTATTTCTACATTTCTTTTGGACCTGAGGTAGAGGACTTGGAAACATGGTAAAAAAAAAATCCTGTTGGTTTTTGGCATAAATAATACTATAACAGGGATAATAATTCACTATGTTAATTAAGTATTATTATTAATATAAAACTAATATTAACTTTATCCCTCAGGCGAAACTGTTAATGAGGGGAATTAAATGAACTTTTATTGTCATCAACTGTCATCCATACGTATTCATTTTAATAATCTTTTTTTTAAATAATTCATGTAATTTAACATGTGGCCTGAAGAAATAATGTCTATTATTTTGGTTTGTGAGATCGGATCGCGCTGCGCGCACACAGAAACATTCAGGAGCACAGAAACTTGTCGTCAAAGCTGCCCCACAACTTTTAATAATAAAGTAGCTTATGTAACGGAGGCCAGCTGGTAGGTGCTCTGCAGGTAAACCTCACTCCCCTGATCTCAAGAGGCACACTAGCGACTGATGCTAAAGGCTGCGGTCCTTAGCCTCCTTGTTAGTGCGCCGAGATATATCCATCTGGTTACTATTGGGGGCTTTCGGGAGGAACCGTGTACAAATGCTGCCTGTAAAAGTCATCAAAGCTAGGCAGCTTTCGGACACATTAAAATAAGGCTTCGCTTGACAGGAAGTCAGCCATCCTCTGCAATTTTTGCAATTTTCAGGCGTCATACGTTAACAAACTCCAAACAAACAAAAGCCAAGAAATCTTCCACTTGCGCTCAGTGTGGAAAGAGTTTCACAAGCAAATATAATCTTGATGTTCACATAAGAGTTCATACTGGAAAGAAGCCGCACGCATGTGATCAATGCGGGAAGAGTTTTGCACAAAAAGGACACCTTACAATACATATGAGAGTACATACTGGAGAGAAACCATTCACTTGTGGTCAATGTGGAAAGAGATTCACAAACTCAATAAACCTTAAGGTACACATGAACATCCACACTGGAAAGAAACCTTACAAGTATTCACACTGCAACAAGAGATTTAATGAGTCAGGAGACCTGAAAACACATGAGAGGATTCACACTGGTGATAAACCATTCACATGTGATCAATGTGGGAAGAGTTTGACATAAAAAGAACACCTTACGAGATATGAGAGTTCATACTGAAGAGAAACCGTTCACTTGTGATCAGTGTGGAATGAGCTTCACACAATCATCAAACTTTAAAGGGGTCATATGATGCTGCTAAAAAGAACATT
>NW_015657248.1:0-582 GCF_001515625.1 Sinocyclocheilus rhinocerous
ATCATCCATCCATCCATCCATCCATCCATCCATCTATCATCTATCAATCCATCCATCCATCAATCTATTCATCTATCATCCATCCATCATCAATCTATTCATCTATCATCCATCCATCCATCCATCCATCTATCCATCCATCATCCATCCATCTATCTATCTATCTATCTATCTATCTATCTATCTATCTATCCATCCATCATCCATCCATCCATCCATCATCCATCTATCTATCCATTCATCTATCATCCATCCATCCATCCATCTATCCATTCATCTATCTATCCATTCATCTATCCATCCATTCATCTATCATCCATCCATCCATCTATCTATCCATCCATTCATCTATCATCCATCCATCCATCCATCCATTCATCTATCATCCATCCATCCATCTATCCATCCATTCATCATCCATCCATCTATCCATCCATCCATCAATCTATTCATCTATCATCCATCCATCTATCTAGCCATCCATTATCTATCCATCCATCCATCATCCATCCATCTATCTATCATCCATTAATCTATCATCCATCCATCTATCTATCTATCTATCTATCTGTCTATCTATCT
>NW_015657249.1:0-534 GCF_001515625.1 Sinocyclocheilus rhinocerous
TACGCAGTTGGCTAGAGCAGTGCTGATTGGGGAGAACGGAGGTGTATATATATATATATATACACATACACACATACATACATACATATATATATTATACACACACACACATATATATATACACACGCACAAAGAAAAACAAGTAGATAGAATAGAAAAACTAGAAAGCTAGTGTTTGTTTTTTTTAAATAAAAAAAATAAAAAAAGATGATAAATATAGATAAAGAAAAATTAAAATAGAATAAGAATGCATGTGGTGCTGCTGACACAGGAGCCGGCATTCTGATGTTGAACCCAAATGCGCTGTGGCTTGTTTACAAGCAGAGGAACACACGCATGCTTCGTAGTACTGTCACGAATGCGCATCAAAAACTGACACGGAAGAGAAGAAATTGTTGAACAAAATCATATTTTTTGTTTTCTTCGCACACAAAAATTGTAACTTCAAAAAAATAAATTTTTCGATTAATCATTTTTTTTAAATGACGCCGATTCGATATCGATTCTCAAAAGCCGCGAATCGATCTTTTCCGG
>NW_015657250.1:0-555 GCF_001515625.1 Sinocyclocheilus rhinocerous
GAGGGTAGGGGACCTGCATGCATTTTCAGTCGACGAATCGTGCCTAGAGTTTGGGCTGGATGACTCCCAGGTAACTCTGAGGCCCCGGCCCGGCTGTGTGCCCAAGGTTCTACTACTCCCTTCAGGTATCAGGTGGTGAACCTGCAAGCGCTGCCCCCGGAGGAGGCAGACCCAGCCCTAGTTTTGCTCTGTCCCATCCAAGCCTTGAGATGGTACGTGGACCGGACACAAAGCTTCACGACCTCAGATCAGCTCTTTGTCTGTTTCGGAGGCTGGCAGAAGGGGAATTCCATCTCTAAGCAGAGGATGGCCCACGGGATAGTGGATGTCATCACCCTGGCTTATCAGGCACAGGGTGTGCCCTGCCCATTCAGTGTTGCATCCTCCCGGGCGGTGGCTCCCCTGCCCATTCAGTGTTGCATCCTCCTGGGCGGTGGCTCGTGGCACTTCGCTGACAGATATTTGTAGAGATGCGGGCTGGGCGACCCCCAACACGTTCGCTAGATTATGTAGCCTTCGTGTGGAGCCGGTATCCTCCTGTGTTCTCACCTAAAA
>NW_015657251.1:0-545 GCF_001515625.1 Sinocyclocheilus rhinocerous
ATGGCCGTTGCACTGAGAAATGTCTGAGTTCTGATTCTGCTATCATAGCAAATGTAGTTTATGACATTTTTGGGATGTTGTCTGTGACAGGAGAAACATCTGAGAAGTAAGAAGAGATATAGTGTTTTTTTCTTTTCTTTAAGGTTTAGGTGAAGGATCTCAGCTTCATTAAAAGCTTCATTATTGGGCAGTTATCAGCTTCAAGAGAGCAGGAATTAGTAGCACTTGTATCATAACACTGCCACATGTTTGAGCATGGAGTCATTAAAAAAAAGACGTGCACCCTCCAGGAGAGTTTAAACATGTTTTTATTCAGCAGAACTCCTCAGATCTTTACCACATGTCATTATTATATCAGTCTATGACGTAACCTTCCTTCTGATTTATTATTAAGTCACTTGAAATAATTACATATCCCTTTCTCCATGAAATACACTTCTATTTATAAAATTCACTACTCAATGGTGCAACAAGGCAATCCACGCTTGGTTCTTGATGTGTTTTTCACGCTCATTTTCTCCATAGGGATTTCAAAAACGTCTTCA
>NW_015657252.1:0-1334 GCF_001515625.1 Sinocyclocheilus rhinocerous
CAAAGATTTTTACATCACAAGATGATTTTGGTAAGCAGCAGTTGTTTTTGCTTGGTAACAGTTGTTAGTCATTAGAAGCAATTCCTTCTTTGAATATTTTTTTTTAATGATTGCAGCGTGTAATGAATTAACCTTGTGTTTGTTTTAATTAGGCTGTTGATTTATGATTATTGTTTTGCTTTGTTTGTTTGTAATTCTGTTCTGTGTGTTGTATAACCTTTTAAATTTATGTGAAACTCTCTGTTTTGGACGGTCATCTTGGCCAGGACTCCCTGGAAGATGAGATTTCTTTTAATCTCAATGGGACCTTGCCAGGACTCCCTGGAAGAAGAGATTTCTATTCATCTCAATGGGACATTCCTGGAAAAATTAAGGATAAACAAAAAGTATTAACATGAAAGGCTCCAATACAGAGCGACATGCAGTTTAAATGAATGCTGAATAGAGGATGACTGACAGCCGCAGCGGAGAGAAGAGTTTACGTGAACTTGAATTTAACGACTTAAATACAATCTGTATCTCACATTAAACAAACTATGGAACACTTTAAATATAGTGCACGGAAACTATGGTGCTTTATAATGTTTTTGTGCCTTTCGTGGGGCTTAACAATAACACAGAATAGTATACGCACATCTGACCAATACCCCAATCCAGCAGAAAATGCCAGTATCGGAGCGATACCGATCCTAAATATCGGATCGGCGCACCCCTAGTTTGTATGCAACATGACATCGCCGACACTGCTATAACAAGGGAACACGATCAAGTGTTGCGGGCTTGGAGCAGGTAGTGGTTGCTGTCTGTAGTACCAGAACTGGGCCTGTTGGATAATGTCCCAAAGGATTTGCTGAGACGATATGGAGACTGAAGGGGTGGTATTCAACATCGACTCCACTGAAAATGTAACAAGCTACCGCTGCCATTGATACTATTTAACAACGCGTGCTCCCTGAGGAACAAGATGCAAGAGTCTGTAAGGAATATCTTGAGTCATGTCTTCTGATTTATACAGAGAGTTGGCTTTAAGGAGACTTCCCAGGCTCGCTTGTTCATGTGCAGAGCTTTTCTAATGTTCACATGGACAGAAAAACAACTCCGGGAAAACGAGAGGAGGTAGCATCTGTGTTTATAAAAGATTCTTGGTTTAGAAATTGAGGAATAATTAGGGAGACATACAAAATGTGCAGAGCGGTCCAGGACTGAAAAACCATTGCTGTAGATGAGACATCAAAAATGTGTGTTGTTGGAGGAATTCCAGTGCCAGAGTCAGGAAACATTGATCTAACGGCGTGTTGGCAGCAAGCCATTTCACATAAAGTCTCCCATTTACC
>NW_015657253.1:0-449 GCF_001515625.1 Sinocyclocheilus rhinocerous
GGAAAATAAAATAAATTAAAGTAGAAGAATAGAAGTAACGAGACTGGATGGTTTTCTCCTCATGGTTTTAGAGGAGCTGCTGAGCACGAGCACGCCAGAGCATGCTCAAAGAGCGCTAAAAAGCAGCGTCAAAACGCAGTGGCAAAAAGGCAAGGAAAAACCTAAAAGCATGACTAAAGGCTAGAAGCGATGACTTGAAGCAGCAAAAGCTAAAAAAGCTAAAAAGAGCAGTGGCTAAAAGCATGACTAAAAAAACATGACTAAAAAGCATAATTTGATGGTGTCCTGAGTATTTAAACCGGGTTGTTGGACATATTCAAAATGGTGACTTGACCAATTAGATATTGTCTTTGCTCGGGGTGTTGTATGTTTCTCCTCCCAATACATAAATCAACATGTCATGTCAAGAAGATTCAAACACACACATACTAAACATGAATATGAACCCT
>NW_015657254.1:0-275 GCF_001515625.1 Sinocyclocheilus rhinocerous
AAATTGACACTTAAGACTGGTTTTGTGCTCCAGGGTCACATATTTCCTTTAAGCATGCTAGCGTTCAAATGTTTAAGGTCATTTTTGAAATAAATGAGTGTTTTTATTCCGCAAGAATGCATTACATTGATCAAAAGTGACAGTAAAGACATTTATAGTGTTACAAAAGATTTCTATTTCAAATATGTACTTTGAACTTTCTATTCATCTGTGAATCCTGAAAAAATACCGGGCAGCACAACTGTTTTCAACATTGATAATAATCAGAAATGTTT
>NW_015657254.1:390-521 GCF_001515625.1 Sinocyclocheilus rhinocerous
ATGATGCTGAAAATACAGCTGCGCATCACAGAAATACATTACAGTTTAATAGATATTCACATAGAAAACAGCTGTTTGAAATTGCAAAAAATATTTCACAATTTTTACTGTATTTTTGATCAAATAAATGC
>NW_015657255.1:0-882 GCF_001515625.1 Sinocyclocheilus rhinocerous
GTCTGGCTGCAAGTATACTTAGCATATTTTTTTTTCACTAGGGTTGACTGATTTTATCATTATGGCAGCAAGACGACATCAACTGCCATTAGGAGGAGATTTTCAATCCGAAATGGATTCAGTGGTTCAATTTCAATGGCCCAAGAACATTCAGGCAATGGAACTTTCTAGAAATTCAGCTGTAAAACAAGCCTATCACACTCCTCATAGTTATTTCTTCAGGATAATAAATGAATTTGCATGTTCTCAGACTAAATAATCTGAAGGATCTTCTCTCTTGTGTTTTATTGTATTATTTCAGCCACATTAAAGTTTGCTCAAATAGCTGTAGTTTCTGAAGTCCCTTCAAAGTTTCAACTCAGAAATACGAAAAACAGACAACCACAGTCAACTGGATTGCACTAGAGAAGTGTCACACACAATAATGAACAACAAAATGCACACTACAAAGAATGTTACAATTTGTATTTTTTATTTGATAACGCAGTAAAATTTACAATAAAAGTTATTATTAAAGTAAGAACTATAAAACAAGAAGCTATTATGGAGCATTCCAAGAACATTCTATTATGGAGAACTGGATGGCCGATATAATTCTCCTTCCACATAATGCAGCGTTTCGGTCATTGGATGGTCGATATAATTCTTCTTCGACATAATACGTTCTTTTGGTCATTGCGTTAAATGTCGTAGTATTATTATATATTTGGTTCTTCAATGCCTGTTATTGGATGGTCGATATAATTCTCCTTTGACATAATGCAGTCTTCCGGTTGTTGGATGGTCGATATAATTCTCCTTCCACATAATGCAGCGTTTCGGTCATTGGATGGTCGATATAATTCTTCTTTGACATAATGCGGCCTTTCGGTCGTTGCGTTA
>NW_015657256.1:0-445 GCF_001515625.1 Sinocyclocheilus rhinocerous
TCAAATACAGGAATACATACTGTAGTATAATATAATTATATACATCATGTATGTTAAATGTTCACGGTCACACATGACTTTTTATTTTTTTTATTATTTTTTTTTTTAAATGAGTTTATTCATTTTTGATTTTTTTTTTTTAAGTTTACAACACTATTTCACAATCAAATACTAATTTAATTTCGATAAAATGCATACAATTTGAAAGGTCTAAGTTTTCAAGCATTACTGCCCTTTTTTTTAATAAAAAAAATTCAGAAATGGAGGGGGTGAGCAGTAACCAGATAAATGCATGTTAAGGAATTCCTTCTCAATCTGCATTTTTCACACTGAATCTGTACAAGAAAATCAGGGGGGAAACCTGTAAGCCACAAAACAGGCATATAAATGTTTTAATTTAAATTCTGCTTTTTCTCTTGATTCCACATAATACCTTCACATATCA
>NW_015657257.1:0-268 GCF_001515625.1 Sinocyclocheilus rhinocerous
AATAAATAGTATGTTTGATGTTTAAAATTGTTAAAAAAAAATTTAATTAAAATGTTTTAAGGCTGAAAAGCTTTTGGAACATGATTGATTATTGCCGTCACTTTCTCATTCCCTTGAAATCAACCCCATCCCTATGAAACAAATAGTAGGAGGCTTTGTGCACATTCATGTAAACGTTAATAGATGCCATAATTAATCTTGGTTTGTCATTTGGTGGTTATGATGGGTACTATTGACAATATCAATTGAAAGTGTCTGTCGGGAGCCA
>NW_015657257.1:423-686 GCF_001515625.1 Sinocyclocheilus rhinocerous
AAGTAACCAAATCCATTTGCATTTTATTCCACAAGGCAAAAGCATTTGCAGGTCACTGGAAACGCATCTGATGTGGGTGTTATTGATATGCTATAGTTTTCTTGTTAATCCTCCCCTGTGAGTAAAACAGCGAGTTAAGAAGGGATAGAGGAAGACCATGATATTAACCATCTGCTGTATTTTCCCTTTTGCTTCAGCCACTTGAGCATCAGGCATTATTGCTGTGCTCCATTTTGTAGACCTGCTGTTCACAGAGTTTTTAG
>NW_015657258.1:0-453 GCF_001515625.1 Sinocyclocheilus rhinocerous
TAATGCACTGGCCTCCTAAGCCAGGGATTGTGTGTTTGAGTACCAGCTGGGCTGATATACAGCAGAGTGGTGCAGCGGAAGTGTGCTGGGCCCATGACCCTGAGGTCGCTGTATCGAAACCATCCTCTACTAAGACTCTTTAACTTCTAGAAAATGCCTGAGCCCCCCAAAAAGGGGCAACATCCACAACCTGATCTTAAAATGCTGAGGCCACTTTGTCCTCTCATAGAAGTTGTTCATCCAGAAGATTCTGTCTATTTATTTTAAAGGTATCCTGACTGAGATGGAGAAGTAAACGGGCAAGTTAGCTTTTGCATTACAGCCCCAGTGGCCTAATGGATAAGGCACTGCGCTCAAGCTGGGGAACAATAGTCCGTCAAAGGTGGGAAAGAAGGGAAGAAGAGAGAGAGGGAAGAAGAGAAAGGAGAAATGAAGAAAAGAAAGGGTGAAATT
>NW_015657259.1:0-1577 GCF_001515625.1 Sinocyclocheilus rhinocerous
ACAAATTAATATTCATAAATTAATGCCAAAAATATGATGTGTAATTCCATGTAGGCCTATTTTATGTACAATGCATATATAATTTACCGAGCAACAGGTTGTTTTAATTTTAGTATGGGATAGTTGGTTAATAATAAAGATTTATGTCTCTGATCTGTTTCGTTTTGCTTGTCTGTTTCATTGTAAAAAATAATACAAGTCTGAAGGCGTATAATTACATGCTTGGTCATCGGTATAACATCATTAAATTAGACCGGAACATATGAAAAGGTAAACTACACGCGATATTCATGGGAAATCAAATACAGCCGATATTCCTGAATAAACATATAAAGGAATTAAAATGTAATATTATTACTTAATAGAGTTCTCGTGTCGATGCAGCTTTCATTCTGGAGTGCAGCGTCTTTTGAGTCCACCGGAAAACAGCGTCTTGTTTAGAAGTTCCCGAGAACAACCCGCGTTTCTGAGGAAGAGCCAGTCGCGGGATTGTTGATCGTTTGTGAGTTAAACACGGTTTGATTTTTGTTTGAATTCGTTTATATCACATCTGTGTCCCCACCGGAATGCGGATCTGATGTCTCACAGTACGTTTGAATAAGACTTTGCTGCACGCCGGAGTGTTATTGTTTGTAAGCGTCACGTTAGTAAATAAATGACGATTGTTCATTTTACTGTCTGTCAGGCGCTGGCTTCACATCTGAGTGGCTTGTCTTAAAGAGGAAGCATAAATGCACCATATGGTGTCATAATCCGTTTTGGAAAACAACAGCCACATGGAAAGACTTATCGGCCGATATTTAAAAAAATTCAAAATATCGGCCGCGGCGATATATCGGTCGACCACTATTTATTTATTTACATTTTAATGACAGTATATAATATTTATTTATTTAGTTAGTTATTTTTATATGTATAAATAGTAAAGAAATATTTAAAAATATATTATTTACTTTATTTAGATAAAGTAAATAAGTTCAGTTCAGTTTATTTATCCCCTTAGGGAAAGTAAGGTTGCATCGAGCTCACACAGACATAAACACAATTTGGCATACAAAATCAATACATAATTCAATAATCTAATTTAATAAATAAGATTTGTCCAGACCAGCTGGCCAATCAATTGATATCAAAAGAAGTAGAATTTAAAATGTTTATTGCTTGGGGAATGAAAGAAAATTTGGACCTGTTTTTCATACACTGAGGGACACAGTACCTTCGACCGGATGGTAACAATTCAAAAGCACAGGATAAAGGATGTCTCTTATCTTTCACAGTAAATCTAAAGAAAATGTTGATTTTATTTACTGTTATTTTTATGCATATGAATTTATACAAATTTATATTTATTTATTTAGAAACCCAATAGTATAGAATTCATTAATTAAAATACTTATAATTTTTATAAATATAAATTGTAAAGCAAGTGATATATTGATAGATAGATAGATAGACAGACAGACAGATAGATAGATAGATAGATAGATGACAGACAGATAGACAGACAGACAGATAGATAGATAGACAGACATATAGATTACAGACAGACAGACAGACAGACAGACAGACAGATAGAT
>NW_015657260.1:0-603 GCF_001515625.1 Sinocyclocheilus rhinocerous
ACAATTTGCATGCTTGCTGGTATTGAATTTAAGGTTATGGCCACAGAAACGTCACACTATTTCACAGCAAATAAAGACTTAACATTCAATAACTTATTTAAATTTTTCTTGCAGAAATCCAAGCTTTGTAGATGAAAACGGGAGACATGGTTTTAAAAATAACTATGTCATAGTTATGTCAAAAATAAATGTCATAAGGCAAGCCTACAAGGCTTAATTTAATGCACAGAAATAAGACTGTGTATGTTTAAGAGCCTTCTGTGTTGATCTTGATGCATTGCAATATTGAGCTGTTCAATTTTATTTCTTATTTAGAAATAAACAGGATGGTTCTCTTAAATTTCTTGTTTTACTAACATGTATCTTTTGGAGGGTTTGGAGTATTCATTATGAGTAAAACACTTAAGTACTGTTAAAACAACCTGGATGAGTAAAACACTTTAAGTACTGTTAAAACAACCTGTCTGGATAATCAAGTTTGTTTGGCTGGAAAGTGTGCAATTTACTTTTATGAATAAACTGATAACAAAAACACATCAACACTGCCTGTCACTTTGTTTACTAAAATATCTTCACTACTGAATTGCAAAATTATTTTTCTCA
>NW_015657261.1:0-639 GCF_001515625.1 Sinocyclocheilus rhinocerous
TTCACCTCACCGTAAACATGAAGTGCCAACCAATCATCGGCCTCTGTTTTATCACGTGATTAAGTACCGTCGCTCTAGTGACTTTTGCCCTACTTTTGTTATATTACGTCAACGATGATAAAAATATTTCACCTGGTTATCCACATTTGTTGAAAAAACATCAAGAACATTAGTCAAATTGAAGAAAATCATCTCCTTAATAGACGTATTAATATTTTGTATTAAAAAACCTCTTGCTTCAACCTTCTTTTCTGTTTTGCATTAAACAGCCCACTGAATAGAAATTATTAATTCATTCAAAGAGTATACTACTTTATTAATGCTATCAATTAATTAAAGAGCTTGACAAAACCAAAATATGTAGGCTTATGAGGGCTTGAAAAGTCTGAGGCCCCGTCGAATATTAATTATTTTAATAATCCTAATACTTATGTAAAAGATGGGATTTTTGAAAAGAAACATCATGACTTAAAACAAGAAAAAAAACGAAAATACCAAATACTAAGAAATTCAAAATATAATATTTATATTAGTGTATAATATGTAAATAATCAAAATGGAAATAAATAAAAGATTTCAACATTTTCAGTTTTGTTCAATTTTAAATGTAGTGTAACAGGCAGTGTATCCAGTAACGTT
>NW_015657262.1:0-519 GCF_001515625.1 Sinocyclocheilus rhinocerous
GGAGCATTCATATTGCTTGTAGATGTTACTACACTTTGAGTGAAGATAACCTGTGGCAAATTCAGTCGAATGGATATGATTTGAAAAGGCACACACGTCTTAATTCAAGGTCTAACAGCTGATAATGTATATCAGAGCAAAAATCAAGCCCTGAGGTCAAAAGAACTGCCTGTAGAGCTCAGAAACAGGTTTGCGTCAAGCCACACATCTGGGGAAGAGTTCAGAAAAAAATTCTGCTGCATTGAATGTTCACAGAAGCATGTAGTCTCTGTTACCCTTAATGGAAGAAGTTTGAAACAACCAGGACTCTTCCTAGAGCTGGCCTCCTGGCCAAACTGAGCAACTGATGGAGAAGGGCTTTGGTTAGAGTGGTGAACAAGAAGCTGATGGTCACTCTAAGCATGGTGACCAAGAACCTGATGGTCACTCTAGTTGAGCTCCATGATCATATGTGGAGTTTGTGGAGTTATACACAAGGACAAACATCGCTGCAACACTCCACCGATCTGGGCTTTATGG
>NW_015657263.1:0-908 GCF_001515625.1 Sinocyclocheilus rhinocerous
TTTTCAAAATACATTTATATAAGTATATTTTATAATATGTATTAGAATTGTTTTGCTATACTATTCTATTTAATCCTGGCATTTAATAAATTTTTTGCATTTAATTAAATATATTCAATTCTTGCATGTAATTAAGTCTATTTTTGAAAATATTATTGTATTTGATTTTTAATTTACATTTAATAATTTAACAATAATTAAATATATTTTACACAGTATGAAATATTCTGATTTTCAAATACATTTATATAAATATATTTTATAATATGTATTTTTTTGCTATACTATTGTATTTAATAGTTGCATTTAATTAAATATATGTAAATGCAAGAATTTAATTAATATATTTTAGACAATATATATTCTGATTTTTAAAATGCATTTACATACGTTTATTTTATAATACGTATTAGTATTTTTTACTCTTCTGTTGCAATTTTAATAAACATTAAAAATTATTTAAAAATTCTTTATTAAATGTTCGTTTGTCATATGAGATATTCTGACTATGAAAATTTTCTTGAAATAATTGTTGTCAGAATAAACGGCTATTTATTTAATTTCTGCATTTATTTTTGAATAGTTATCGGTAGAGAAAAATGTAGCACATTACGTAACAATAAAACATATTTTTAAACTATATTCTTCAGTAATGTATTTGTATATTTACGTCTGCGCTGATGCAGTAACCAAACAATCTTCTAAAATATTCATCACATGTACAGCATTCAGAAGTCTGATTCGTTCATTCAGACGATGAACAATTTCACTGCATTTTACGTTTTCTTTTTTGTGGCTTAATATTTAATTAATGTTGCTATATATATTAGTAGACATATGCACCACCATGAAAACTAGCATAGGGTTAATTCAGGATAATTGGGCCATTTTTCCAGTCATCTCAAAAA
>NW_015657264.1:0-292 GCF_001515625.1 Sinocyclocheilus rhinocerous
CTCCTTGCCAGGAGAACCTGAAATGGTTTTTCTGCTGAATGCTTCTGCCCAGGGAAGATGGAGACAGAAGATACTCAGGATGCTTTTCTTACAGTAAAGAGATTGTATGAAAGTCTTCTTAAAGAGCAGGTCATATGGGTTTTCGAACAATATCTCTTTTGCCGTTTGTAAGGTAGCTATCCTTCAATGTAAACAGTCTGCAAAGTTGTTAATCAAAAAAGTGCATGATAAAGATATCGTCTCTCAAAAGAAACAGTCGACTCAGAATCGCCTTAACGAGTCGTTATATTTT
>NW_015657265.1:0-2056 GCF_001515625.1 Sinocyclocheilus rhinocerous
CAAGGGCAGGCTTTAAGATGGTTTAGATCCTACCTGTCCGATCGACGGTGCGAAGAAATAATCCAACCTGGAATAAGAATTATGGGGGTGAGAGTAGAATGTGTCATTTCTGTCTTTTGGGTGTAGCTCTCTCCAAATATCTGCTAGGCCTAAATCTTTACACACATTCCCTAAAGTACGGGAGGATTTATTGATTGTCATGGTCTGCGGGGTGGATTTATCCAAATTATTATAAATTATACAATTAAAATCGAACCCCAGGTTTCCAAAAAAACGATTAAACTGCCCCAATTTTATATCTCAGACAGTTTTGCAGTCAATATTCGGGGCATATACATTTCCAATAGTGAGATGCATTCCAAAAATATAGCCCGAGACTAATACAAATCTCCCCTCAGAGTCAGACTCTACATAATCCAGATTGAATGGGATGTTCTTGTGAATTAAGGTTGCCACCCCCCTACTATTTGACATAAAAGAAGAGTAATATATCTGACCCACCCCAGTCTCTTTTGAGTTTACAATGTTCAATGTCCGATAAGTGGGTTTCCTGCAACAGAGCAATGGATACGCGTTCTTTTTTGAGAAATGTCAAAATTTTCTTCCTCTTTATAACGTGGCCGATACCCTTCACATTCCAAGTTACTAACTTGACAATATCATGCATGCAAACAAAACAAAAACGTTAAGATGCTGATGAGCTGACAAACGTAAATCTCGCATATAGAAGACACCAAGTATGAACAGAACAGTACCACAGAATGAACACTGAATTACCTCAGAAATATCCCCCCCCAGGCCCTAACCCCAAACGATAGGGCACAAAGAACATCAAAAAGTCACAAAATGAGATGATGAACGTAAATAAACATATCATCATATTAATGCCACTGAGAGAAATAGCCCCCTCAAAAATCGCTCCTATATAAACAATAAAATGGAATACGTAATTAAAATGACTGAGCCCAGTGATAAATTTTTCTTTTAAATAAATAAATTAATTAAATTAAATTAAAAAAAGGATAGGAAAGGGAAAGTGGAACAACCGTGCAACCCTACAACATCTAAATCCCCTTCCAAAAAAAGAAAAGTGATCCTGGGTAACTAATATTACAAGCAACAAAAGTAGCCTAAATGAAAGAAAGAAAGAAAATAAAATTAAATTAAAAAATTAAGAAAAAATAAAAGCTATCCTTAAACACTTACAAGTCTGGTGGGTTCAAAAAAGAAAGTAATCCTCCGAAAAATAGAGCGTGTATTACCGATGAAGATGAAGAAAATTATCTGTCCATAGAGTCCAGAAAAACTTTAGCCGAGTTCGGATCATCGAACAAACGAATCTTACCTAAGTGTAAGCATTTGCGCCAGGCAGGGTAGGCGAATCCGCGATATATGCCACGAGAGACCATGATCTTGACCACTGAGGTGAACTCACGACGTTTCTGCAGGACACTGGTAGATAAGTCTGAGTAGCAGCCTTCGTGGGTAATTGTCTTCTTCAACGCTGCCCTCAGAACAGTTTCCTTTTCTGTAAACCGCAAAAAGCGAACCAGAACACTCCTCGGGGGTGAATTAAGGTTGTTAGGCGCAAAAGAAGGAGATCTGTGGACTCGTTCAATATCCAGAGTGAGAGAGTATGCGGGCAGATCTAGCCATTTGGGAATGGAGGAACGGAGAAACGACACGAGTGGACCGGAGCCTTCCGTTCCTTCTGGTAGGCCAACTATTCTCAAATTTTTCCGTCGAGCTCTGTTCTCTAAATCGTCCACTTTTGACTGTAGTTGTTCCACTTTAGTCCTTTAGGCCTTCAGACACTGCCATTGAGTTTTCAGCGGATGAAATTCTCCCTTCAGTTTCTGTTAGACGGGTCTCAAAGCCCTCGATCCTCTCAGTGAGAGCCGCAAACGAATTTTGTAGAGAGGAAACGGATCCAGCTATTCCCTCCAGCCTAATAGTTATTCCTTCAAGACGAGAACCTTTGGTTCTTATTTCATAAAGTACCAGCGCCATGTCTGCCACAGGAGCTGCTGAAACAGTTCTACTCCGCCATCATTGA
>NW_015657266.1:0-1271 GCF_001515625.1 Sinocyclocheilus rhinocerous
TTATTCACATCTTATTTTTATTATCAGTGTGTTGTTGTTGTCTCCATGTACTTTAAGCTTGTGACACTATAACAAATTCAGTGTATGTGCAAACATACATGGCAATAAAGCTCTTTCTGATTCTGATTCTGATTATTAACTCGATACTGACTTACTTTATCTTTTCATTTATTTAGATGGATTTTATTTATTATTATTTATGTTGTTATTTATGTTGTTGTTATATATATATATGTTAATGCTTTGGCAACATTGTGTTACACAGTCATGCTAATAAAGCTTAATTGATTGGAATTGAATTGAACTGAATTGAATTGAATTGAGAGAGAGAGAGAGAGAGAGACAGACAGACAGACAGAGACAGAGAGACAGACAGACAGAGAGAGAGAGACAGAGAGAGAGAGACAGAGAGAGAGAGACAGAGAGAGACAGACAGAGAGAGAGAGACAGAGAGAGAGAGACAGAGAGACAGGATGTATGTGGTGACAGGGATGCTCTATCACAGGATACATCACCATTTTCCCACCTTGTTCATGTGCAATACTCTCAAACAAACAAAGGAAAGGAAACGTCAACATTCATCACAGAACTGATGTGCTCCTCGTCCATCCGAAGGCTTTTATGTTTTCCCTGGCCCAAAACAAATAACGTCTAGTTTACAGAGCCCCAATTGAGGCCTATTATATTATTGAAAACAGTTCTATTGTGCAGAATCTTAGGTGAGACCTGTGAAAGCAACTAGAAAGATCAATATCATATCGGTTTTTTGAGTGGAACTAATGTGTGAAACATAAAGAGTTTTTTAAGAGGTATTGTCTGAAATAAAATGTTACATATGAACAATTTCACACAAAAAAGGAATGACACTGTTATGCAGCATTAATTTGTAAAATCAAACATCAACGGTGCGTCCTGATATTTCTGACTCCAGATGAGCTGGAACTACATTCTCTAATGTTCACCTGATATTTTGCATGCTTTAGCTATTGTTACAGAAATTGTGCCTTATTTTTTTGAAGTGCTTATTTCCTGCCTGGTTTCATCATTTCCTGCTCAAGGGACAAATATCACATGCGTGTAGTGATTGCCTGAGAAACAATGCATGCAGCACAATGGAATCGCTGTCTGTGTATCACGGGGCCATCAGCCGAGAGACGTGCGAGGTGCGTCTGTGTGAAGCGGGCAGAGACGGCAGCTATTTAATTCGAGACAGTGAGAGCGTTCCCGGCGCATACTGCCTCTGCGTTCTGTAAGTCCTCCAGAAATCTCTG
>NW_015657267.1:0-460 GCF_001515625.1 Sinocyclocheilus rhinocerous
ACCGCATAGCAACACCCTAACAACCATCCCGGGTACCCTAGCAACCACATAGCAACACCCTAGTAACTCCCCGGGTACCATAGCAAACGCATAGCAACACCTTAGCAACCACCCCGGGTGCCCTAGCAACCGCATAGCAACATCATAGAAACCACATAGAAACACCATAGAATCTATTAATCTACATCTAAAATTTCTAATCTATCGTCTGTCTGTCTATTTATCTGTTTTTCTGATAAATTGTATTGTCTTCAAAACTTTAAAACTTTAAACTTTAAAACGACTTTAAACTTCAAACTAGTTAAAACTGAAAACCTTCAAACTTAAAGCTTTTAAAACTACTTCAAACTTTCTAGCTAGGCTTTTTGAAGCCAACTTAAAGTTTGTCTACAAACTTTACTATCTAGTTTTCCATATAATGTACATTACTGTTGCTCCTCTATGCCCCGCCTTTCTGAAA
>NW_015657268.1:0-954 GCF_001515625.1 Sinocyclocheilus rhinocerous
TTCACTTCATATGCAAAGAACTTAGCCAATTATAACAAAGGGCATTTAAATACAGGAGTCTTAATGATACAGGAGTAAAACAAAGGGTTTAATTCGAAGGATCAGAAAAGGAGTGAAAAATATGGCTGAATAGATCAAAAAAATAAATAAATTAACATCTCATTATCGATTAGTAGAGTTTGATCTCCTATTTTATTGTTCATTTTGTAACTGTAAATCATTGGTGCATCCAGTTTTTTTTTTTTCATTTAAAAAAAAAACGCAAAAGGAAAAGTCTTTTTACAGGGATGCAGAATTAGAAATCTAGCCAGCAACAATAAAAATAATTTTAATTCTTTAGCTGATAAAATATTAGAATTTATTGTTATGTTAGATGATATTAGACATTGTGATTTATTTATATATTAGATGATATTACATTTTTAAATACATTTAGACAAATTAAAAACCTAAAATGTAAAATTTTAGACATCATAATATTATAATGCATGAAAATGTATATTTAGTTTGAAATATGAAATACGGTTACACTTAAAACAGCTGATAATAATCAGAGACAGATGACAGCAAAGGTGATTTAAATGTAAAAAAGGGAACAACCGATTCAATTAAATATTAAATTTCAGCCAAATTATATCCAATATCGATTATTATGGTAAATGAAAATAATACCGCTATATGTTAATGATATATTACGCACCCAATGTTATATATTTAGTCGTTAAATTTAAGATTATTATGTCAATTTATATTATCAATATTGATAGCAGCAATTCTAGTAGTAGATTGTTATAAAGATAGCTGGGAAGATATACATCTGACCTAAAATTGTTATGAAACGAGAAATGAAATGGCAGTGGACCTGCAGCGCTGGATTCATCAGATGTCTGCACATTAGCAGCAGCGGTGCGGCTGGAGCTGGGTTCAGGGTCCAGCGGTGGTGGAGCTGTGTGA
>NW_015657269.1:0-4795 GCF_001515625.1 Sinocyclocheilus rhinocerous
ATTATTGCACAGGTGTGCCTTAGGCTGGCCACAATAAAAGGCCAGGCTGAAAGGGAAGGAACTGGAACTAGAGAGTGAGCACGAGACTCCTTTGAGGGCGGTCTGGCCTCAGCGGGACATGGCACTCTCTTCTTTCTCTCTGCATCGAGATCGGGACGGCTTCTGCGGCTCAGGGTCCAATGCCACTCTGAGGTGGGGTCCCTGGCACTTAGAGAAGAGGTAGCTTTTAACTGTCTGAGGGTGCTGTCGGAGCCCAGGCTCTGGTTTTGGCTGAGGCTGAGCTGGGGACAGTGCAGGCTTCGCAGGCTGCTGAGAAGATGGAGCCTTCTGGTGATCTGAACCAGCTGCCGAGCTGGATTACTTAGGCAGGAGGTGGCGCATAGCTTGCGAAGACTTATGCACTGCAGTAGCTGTGCGCAACTCCTTAAAAGCATACAGATTTCGTCCGGACTCGTCCAGTCCACAGAGGAGTTTGGCTTGAAACAATTAAAGCACCACCATTGTGTGAAGCACTGAGCCAGCCTGGTCAGTCGGTGAATAATCCCTGTCCAGTAAGGCTGAGATCGTCCTGCTGGGCTTGGATGGGTGCACAGCCTTGGTGATGATCCGCCAAAATAGATCAAACCGCTTGCTGCAGACGAGGCGCTTTGATCCTCATGTGTAAAGCATGCGGGTGAATTGACCTGCTGCGGTGAGAGTGAAGCACGTTTGACCTGTGATGGCAAGAGATCACTCAAGCCTGGTTGCTCAGGCCTGTGACTCCACTGTTTCTTCCTCCGAGGCTCTTGGGATGAGAGAACCACGAGAGTGGGAGGAGCGGGGCCGTCTTCATTGAAGAAGGTGATCTGCAAGCGAAGGAGGGTGAGGCTTATGCTTTCGCAGTAAGAGCAGTCTGTCTCAGCAAGCGCAGCCTCAACGTGGGTGCAGCCCAGGCAAGCGACGCACTCACTGTGCCTGTCTGAAGCGTGCAGGAGTGCCCTGCACGAGGCACACTCAAGGCATAGAAATTTGCAACAATGCTGCAGAAATTTGTTCTAGGAAATTTGCTCTTTGTGATCTCCGGATAGCCGCAGAGGATAAGCAATTTTGTATTATTTTATTTTATATATTGTGTTTTTGTCGCTATTTGTATTGTTTTGTGTGTGAAATGCATGTTGAAACCCACTGAAACAAAATTTCCCAAAGGGGATATTTGGTCCCTATAACATAGTGAATACCAGTACACACACACACACAAACACTCCACAAGAATAACTTTAGCGTCATTGTACTATTTACTCCATATGTTTATCATTTATTTAAAACATTTAAGTTCTGTTGCCGTTTCACTTTTTCAGATTCACTTTTGGTCACAAGAACGGTTATGTTAATCTTCGTAATAGTGTCTAATGCAGTGATGATTGGTCTTTACATATTGACACTGGAAAATAAAACAGGTACAGTTATATATTTTTTTAATATGGTTTAGAATTACGGCACATCACTGACCTAGTTTATCTTATACATTTTTTTCATGCTGAAGTTCATTAGTTTTTCTTGTTTGCTAACACACAATTCATGAAACAATTATAAACGCAATCTCAACACTATTCACCCCACTTGCACAAACTTCAAACTTCAAAGTTGTGGTATTTGGATCCAGGGGTGATTCTTCTTATCTGGATCTTGGTGCTTTAAAACCATATGTGAAGCCCAATGTAAAAAAAAATAAAATGTGTTATTATGTACAGTGACTTTAAACTGGATAAACAGTTTAATTCAGTAATTAAAACTATTTTTTTTTCCAGTTGAGGCAATTATCCAAAGTCAAGTCTTTTATGTCTGTTAATGACTTCGAAAGGGTTATACATAATTTTATATTGACTCGCCTAAATTACTGTCATGCCCTTTATATGGTTATTAGCCAGGCTTCCCTCACACGTTTGCAGACTGTACAGAGTGCTGCCGCTCGTTTGTTAACAGGAACGCATGTCGGGAATACACTCTATTTTGTAGGGGATAATTTGGGAAAATCTAGAATATATTGATATATTAATTTTGTATTAAAAACTTGGTAGATTAATTTTTGGTATAAAAAGCTAGGCCCCCCAAATATATTTATTTATTTTTTCTTTGCAATGTTTGTTTGATAATTTTTTAATTTATGTTCAGTTATTCCTCGCATACACATTTTTTTTTTTTGCATACTCACAGCTAGGCAATGGGTGTCCAGTGGGTGGCAGTAGCCAGATGGAGAACCCCCAGAGTAGACCTGAAAGAGAAAAGAGAATAGTTAGTAGTAGTTCACGCAATGTTTTTTATGAGACTATAAGTACTGTGTTGTGTTGTACGGAGCTGTGGCGGGATCTGTATATGATCGAGAAAATGCTGGCTAAATAACAAAAGAACCCAACTAAATCACATGCGTGTTGCCTTCTTCAAGTGTGCTAAAAATAAAAAATTAAGGACTGTGCAGAGCAGCTGAAGGATGTTTTCACAGACATTTTTAATATCTCTCCCAGTCAGGCAGTAGTGCCTACTTGCCTCAAAAGTGCCATCATCATTCCTGTTCTGAAGAAGCCGAATCCAGCCTGCTTAAATCATTTTCGCCCTGTGGCCCTTACACCAATCATAATGAAATGCTTTGAGCAGCTGGTCATGCTGCACATTAAGAACTTTCTTCCTGCTAATCTGGACCCCCTACAGTTCGCTTATAGATTCAACAGATCCACGGAGGATGCCATTTCTACTACACTCCGTCTCATGCTGTCACACTTAGAGAGGAAGAACACCTGTGTCCGGATCCTCTTCAATGATTTCAGTTCGGCTTTTAATATGATCATTCCACAACAGTTGGTGGAGAAGCTGAGGATGCTAGAGGTGGACACAAGCACCTGCATCTGGGTTCTTAACTTCTTGACACAGCGGCGGCAGACAGTCAAGGTGGGCAGTGAGGTTTCAAGAACCATCTCAGTGAGTACAGGCTCTCCGCAAGGCTGCGTCTTGAGCCCACTGTTGTTCTGCCTGCTTACCCATGACTATACTGCAAGAGTAAGCATCAACCATATTATCAAGTATGCTGACAATACAATGGTAGTGGGTCTCACAAGTCACAATGATGAGTCTGCATACAGGTTGGAGGTGGAGGAGCTTACAGCATGGTGTAGACTTCCTAATTTTGCCCTCAATGTGGACAAAACAAAGGAGATGGTGATAGATTTCCCTTTCGGATTGTCAAGTGCACCTGCCAAATTTCAAAGGAGCATGGAGGAGTGCCTAAGTGAACTGCATGATAAGGTATGTCAACCTTATTTACCATCATTTACATGATATACAGATAATAACCCTCCCACACATGTGACATCAGCAGCTAAGCTAAATGCCACCGCATGTCACTGTTGATGGAACAGTACATGGAAACCTGCTCGGAAAAAGTGCACCCTGATGTCATGGTCAGTATAACTCAGTCAGTGATGGTACAAAATCAGGAGAGAGGCCTGTGGTTGTGTCCACTTACCATTAAGTCAGCACTGTTGGGAGAACAGGAGGAGGAGCTACTCATGCCACTTGCAGAGATCCCCAAGGAAGTTCTGAGAAAAGATCAAGAAGAGGACCCTGAAATCAAATAAGTCTTGATGTGTCTCAAATCAAAATCACAACCCATAAAAAGAAGCCAGGGCAAAGAGGTTCTGATGAGGGAGAAAGCCAGAAAATACTTGGATGAGCATGGTCTCTTGTTCCGAAAAACAGCAACCCGTCATCAGCTGGTCCTGCCAAAAAAATATCACGAGCTTATAAGGAGTTATATCAAGGCATGGGCCACCTAGGGGCAGAACGAGTGCTGAACTTGATCAGGGATAGATTTTATTGGCACCACATGCAACGGGAAGTGGAACACTATGTCTCACGTGTTTGCAGTTGCCTGAGCAGCAAGCATCCAAACAAGGTGACCCGAGCTCCTCTGAACAATTTCACCACCACTTATCTGTTTGAGCTGGTCTCTATTGATTTTTTACATTTGGAGAAGTGTAAAAGAGGTCATGAATACATTTCAATTGTGATGGATCAATTAACACGGTTCACTCAAGCATATGCGTGCAGAAACAAGAGTGCCAAGACAGCTGCAGAGAAAATGTTCGGAGACTTTGTTTTGAAAATTGGGTTCCCAACAAAACTTCACCACAATCAATGCAAGGAATTTGACAAGCTGTTTGCAAAGTTACAAGAGTACAGTGGTGTGCAAGGCTCCCATACAACACCGTATCACCCGCAGGGGAATGGGCAAGTTGAGCGGTTTAACCGAATTTGCTCGCAATGCTTAGGAGCTTGCCAGCAGTGTCGCAAAAACGGGGTATGCAGTATATGCAGTGCATAGGGGCGCCGCTCATAGGGTGGAGTGGGGGTTGTGCGCAATTTTGCTGAAATCATTCTGTGAAAATCTTCTTTAATGAAACGTTATAAATAATCAAATGCTTAGTTGTTAAAAAATAATGTAATAAAAGGGTTTTTAGCATTTGTAATGAACATGTGAACTTAAGTAAACTTGAACAGTTGGGAGAAATACAGATGTGTCAAAATAGTTGATCTATGCGTCAGATCTTAAAGCAACAGCATAAACCTGCAGCCGCCGACTGCGTCATAAATGTTAATCAAACAAAAGAAAAGGAGAAAATCACTCACTGCTCTTGACTGAATCACTTATTAACTTTAATAAGAATCATCTATATTTAATGTATACAGTGAAGATTATTTTTACATTTATTGCATCAAGAAGTGTCTGTAGTAGGCTATTTCTGTAGAAGCCTTTACTACTGAA
>NW_015657270.1:0-233 GCF_001515625.1 Sinocyclocheilus rhinocerous
ACCTAGTGGTGAAGGATAGTGGCAAAATATAAAGATTTAAAATATAAATTAATGAATATTTTGGGGCTACACTAAGATCCTTAAATATAGTCTTTAAATATATAATATATATTCATCAAATGATTTTTGTTCTAAATATGCCTGGTATTTATTTTTTATTTATTTATTGCTATATAAACACCTTTTTGTCTTTGACTCATATACTAATTGACACATTTAAGCATCCACATCTA
>NW_015657270.1:386-586 GCF_001515625.1 Sinocyclocheilus rhinocerous
AGGAAGAAAAACACTTGAAAGTATAAAGTCACATGTTTGTAACAAACAAGCCTCAGTCTGTTGACACCAATGAGATGAGCTTTAAATGACAATTTACAGGAGATCTGAAGACATCAGCATAATAAATGAGGAGAAAACAGGGACTATACAGGAATTATAGCTCTGTTAATATTGATGAGCCTCAGACGATCAACACTCAT
>NW_015657271.1:0-933 GCF_001515625.1 Sinocyclocheilus rhinocerous
GGGCTGCCAGACGACAGCGGTGGAGGAGGCAGGAGCGGGTGGGAATATGATTTAAGACTACCGTCTTAAATCATATTTCTAAAACTGACGAAAAATATTTTGTATTACATTCAAATAAAGACAAATTTAATTAGCCTATTCTACTTAAGTTTGTATGTAAAGTCGAAATCAACCCCAACTTTGCTTTAAAATGCATCGCAAGATCTCCTAACTGAAGATCACATGATCACAAATGGAAATCACTTCTGTGAAGTGACCATCGCATGTTCCCTTTGCTAATGGACTTCTGGAAGGACCCTTCGTGAAGGGATTCAGTTGTCCACTTTTATTTGGAACGTCCCTACAAATGGAATTCGCCATTTGGAGTCATGGTTTATGTTTGTTCAAAAATCTTATTCGAACGCAACAACCTGAACTTGTAGAATCAAAAATTAAACAGATAGACAATTATCCGTTTGTGAGGTTTTCCACACAAAAAAAATTACCTGGTTAATTTTTTATGGTGAAAACTGAACAAAGAACTGCAAACCGTTACACGGACCTTTTAAATAATTTCTCTTTTTATATCTCAAAAACCTGCAATTTTAAGGGGTGTGTAGAATTGATTTAAAGCCACATAGCAAAATACAATGCAGTCAGTGCCCCCTAGTAGATTTTTGCAAGTAATGCATTTTAATATTGAAAAATCCCTTACCAAAATGTAGTATACTTCAAGTTTATTTTATTAAGTATACTTAAGTAAAGTTCAAGTATATTTTTAAGTATACTTTATGTAGTAAGTATACAATATCAGTGTACTAGTAGTATATTTGTAAGTGTACTATTTCAATACTCCTTGGGACTAAATTGGCCCACTTTCTAGTATATAAAAGTATACTTTTAAGTATAACAGTAGTAAACTTTAAGTACACAACTAGTTTACAACAATATTTT
>NW_015657271.1:1755-1894 GCF_001515625.1 Sinocyclocheilus rhinocerous
CGCAAACTACGTTTCACAACAAAACACACGCGAGAAGTGATAAGGAAATAACGCGAACCCGCGTGCGTCAGACCGGAGTTCTTGAGCAAGTACTGAATTATAAAAAAATATATATATAGCCCGCAAATTGTCTGTGAGC
>NW_015657272.1:0-738 GCF_001515625.1 Sinocyclocheilus rhinocerous
GAGGCTCCATTTTTTTAAGGTTATTATCAACATTGCCATTACATTAAGAAATAGTCAGAATATGCTAAACAATACACTAACCATCAAACAATAATGATAATTGTAAGGAATTTAACTCATTGAATTTTATAATGAAATTAACTATTCAAAAGACCTGATTAGAACTGATTTCAAATTTGCTAGTTTACACTGTATCAATGACTCGTCCAGCGAGACAGTAACGTCCGTGTATATTAACAATTTGAATATTTGTATTTTCCCTGGCCACGGGTTAATACATGCTTTTGATAAGTTATAAGCTACAAGCTAGGTAACGTGATCTAGGCAGAGTTTTAACTTTAAAATTGTACGACAAGACAATACTTCTTTATAAATGAAACAATAATTTATTGGCTATTCTAGATTACATTAAACTATGCTAAAAAACACACACACACACACACACACATACAGTTCTGAAGAATGAAAGTTAACGGAGTTTGTATAAAGTTCCCAAAGTTCTAACTCGTTTTCCACGAGTTCTTTTAAATTCGGCTTTCCTGGTGATGCAGAGGCTCTGGTAGTTCTTCTGAAACAGTCCGAGTTTGCAAGGCTCTAGGCTTTTGAAGATCTCTGGCAGTCACGAAGTTTCAACAGAAGTGTTTGAGTTTTGGAGTCTCGCTCGTGATGTTACGGCATGGGAGCGCTTCGTCGCGCGGTCACCAAGGCGAAAAGCCACAGTTCTAGAGAGAGAGAGAG
>NW_015657272.1:860-1053 GCF_001515625.1 Sinocyclocheilus rhinocerous
GCATGGGAGCGCTTTGTCGCGCAGTCACCAAGGCGAAAAGCCACAGTTCTAGAGAGAGACAGAGCGAGCGAGCGAGCCCGCATCTGTTCAGGCATTGGGTTCTTAAGCAAGCCCGATTTGGTCCATCCCATACGCGATCTTCCAATCAACTTGTCGCAAGGCGGAGCGTGCATACATTAACATGATGCTTCAA
>NW_015657273.1:0-2089 GCF_001515625.1 Sinocyclocheilus rhinocerous
CTCAAAGCCAGGATGAGCAGGAGATGTCAGATGAGGATGAAGAAATCGAGACTGAGTCTTCCCAATCCTCCTGCCCCACGTATGATGAGCTACTTGAGGTTATGGATCGCGCCACAGCGAGGCTTGACTTGCCATGGAAGCAGGCCAAGAAAGTGACGCTCGCGGCCGCCTCGACGAACATTTTCTTTTTAGCCATAGCCCTCCATCTCAGGTGAGCCTTCCATTTCTTCCCAATCTCCATGTAGAGATCTTCCCTGTCACGCTGCCCTTATGGTTGAACCAGTAATCGCCCCTCTGCGGAGTGGGCTTGAGTACACTGCGTTCCCTGAGGTAGGAGGGGTTTGTGTTTCTGCGGAAACCCCTCTTGTATGCTTCTGCTCTGAGGAGCAGTAAGCTCTGTACGCATGAATGGTTATTGGGTCCCGCTATTTCTTCAGATTCTATCGGGTCTGGTTATACAAGACCCATGCTCTCTATCGAGATAGAGAGCATGAGACCGTGTCCAGTTGCACCAGTGGACTGTCTCTTATTGGGCCCTGCTGGGTTACCCCTTCTAATCTAGGCCTCCTTCTGGTCGAGCTGAGAAGTGCTCCCCTCACTGTGAGGGTTAGTTATGAGTCGCTCCCAGTATGTGCTGTAAGGGCCCACCTCAGCTTGAGAGCCGAGAGCGCTGCTCCCGAAAAACACCATTTGCAACGAACTGAGTGTTAGGCCCGTCTCTGTCGCCTCCTTGGTCAGTTGTCTTTATTTTGGACCCTGTTGTTCCCTGTAGAAGTGTGTGATCCCCTTCCAGCAGGATCCCATTTCTGATGTCCCATTTGGGATCTATCTGCTCGCGGACATGGCTGTGCTCCCCTCACTGCGGGAGGGTCCCTTTGAGCTCAGGTAGTTGGGCCGCTTGCTTCTTCCCTGATAAGCTGCCTCTATTTGGGTCAACCCAAGCAGTGCTCCCCTCACCTCGGAGGGTTGTCTTTGAGCCTGCCAATCCCGATTGAGCGTCTGTGGACTTCTCTCATCAAATCCTCCGCTCGTTTGAGCTCCACTGAGTAGCAGCCTCAGGTTGTTAGGCCTCTCTCCGCCTCCCTGATGAGCCGCTCTCCTTGTGGGTCAAGCTTAGCAGCGCCCTTGGGGGTTTCATATGAGCACGCCCCTCTCGATCTGAGCGTCCGAGTCCCCCTTCTATTTTTGAAGTTGAGCCTCCGCTCTTTTGAGCTCCGGCTAGCAATCATGCCAGGCAGCTAGGTCATCTCCTGCCTCCCTGGTGTGTTGCTTGTTAAGTGAGCTAGCTGTGCTCTCCTCACCATGAAGGGCCTCTTGCAAGCGCGACGCTCCCTTCTGGGCATCTGTGAGCAGATGCTTCGGAGTCTGTTCTGTGAGTGTGCCACAGTCACGTAGGGCTCCTAGGCTGGTTTAATACATCTTCGGTTACCCCTTAAGCAATGGTGTTTCTAAATCCATGCTATGGTAAGTGCACACGCTGAGCTTCTGTGCACTTTCTAAAATCCACATTGTGGTAAGTGTGCACGTTAAGCTTTCTGCACTCTTTCTAAAATCCTGTATGGTAAGGGTTATGTGCTGTCAGCCTCGTTCCCGTTCTCTGAGTTGGTTTAGGCCCCGGATCTCGCCTTGGGCTCCACTCAACTTATGTATCTCTGTTGATACATTTCTGAGCAGGGTGTTGCTACCAAAGATCTGTCGAGTCAGTTCTTTGAGCAGGTTTATTCAGAACCAGCGGTAGCCCCCCTGGGTGGCAGGCCAGGGTCTGGTTTGGTTTTTAGACACCTGTCCGTATCCCCTTAAAGGAATCTCTACGGGCGGTAGCCCCCCTGGGTGGCAAGCCAGGGTCTGGTTTTTAGACACCTTGCCATATCCCCTTAAAAGGAATCTCTGCTGATTCCAAGCCTTGAGCTCTGCCCTAGGTAAGACCTAACAGGTAAGTTATTTTAGGGTATGCAGCTCAGGACCTTGGCCGAAGGGGATAATGCCACTGACAGCTGTCAAGACGTCCTCGGGGCAACTCCCTTGGCTATGGTAGAGTTGGTATTTAGTGCTCGCCGTGGTTTCTGGCATGCACTCCCCTCAGCATGGC
>NW_015657274.1:0-505 GCF_001515625.1 Sinocyclocheilus rhinocerous
TTAAGGGGGTCTGAATACTTTCCGTACCCACTGTATATGCAAAAGCACCCTGCCCATTAATATAGATTTTTCTGCCAAGTGGATTTACAATGCAACAATGCCAGGGAAAAAAGTTTAAATAAATACATTTTAATAATAAAATAATAAAAAAATTTTTATAAATAAGTTTTAATAAATAAATTAGGGCTGTCAAATCAATTTATCATGATTAATTGCATCCAAAATAAAAATTTGTGTTTACATAATACATGTGTGTGTACTGTGTATATTATATATAAATACAAACACATGCATGTATGTATGTATAATGTATGTATATATTTAAGAAATTTTATTTTGGATGCGATCAATCACGATTAATCGATTTGACAGTAAGTAAATAAATAAATTCCAAATGGTTTATACAATACATAATCCAAATGGCATAACTAAAAAAGAACTACAATTTTATTTCTTGTAATTCTGTCAGGACCACTATCGTCAAAGATGATTGACAGTTAGCATA
>NW_015657275.1:0-286 GCF_001515625.1 Sinocyclocheilus rhinocerous
TCATGGCCGAGTCCCAAGGTGGGCGTGGCAGCGCGGCACTCACCGCGTCCGGCCTGTCGCCAAACCTTCACCCTGTGTTCAGACCTTACGTTCATCCGGGCAGGAGTGCCCCTAGAACAGGTATCCAGGCATGCTGTGGTTTACACAAATGCCTCCACCAGCGGCTGGGGGCCACGTACAATGGGCACGCAGTGTCGGGGGGATGGACGGGCCCCCAACTGCACTGGCATATCAATTGCCTAGAGTTGTTAGCAGTGCGCCTTGCCTTGAACCGTCTCAAAGGGTG
>NW_015657275.1:385-615 GCF_001515625.1 Sinocyclocheilus rhinocerous
CAAGGTGGTCTGTGCTCCCGTCGCATGTCGCAACTTGCCCGCCACCTCCTCCATTGGAGTCAGAAGGTTCTGAGGTCACTTCGTGCCATTCACATTCTGGGTCTGCGCAACCGTACGGCCGACGAGCTGTCACGAGCTATGCTCCCGGGAGACCCAGACGGTCCAGCTGGTTTGGATCAGTTTCAGAGCCGCTCAGGTAGACCTGATTGCCTCTCCAGAAACCTCTCACT
>NW_015657276.1:0-279 GCF_001515625.1 Sinocyclocheilus rhinocerous
ACTTATAAAGCCCTGAATGGTTTAGCACCTCAGTATTTGAATGAGGTCTTATTGCATTATAGTCCTCCACGTCCGCTGCATTCTCAAATCTCTGGTAATTTGATAATACCTAGAATATCAAAATCAACTGTGGGCGGCATAATATTTAGCTCTGGAATAATCTACCTAACATTGTTCGGGAGGCAGACACACTCTGTCAGTTTAAATCTAGATTAAAAACCCATCTCTTTAACCTGGCTTACACATAACACACTAATACGCTTCTAATATTCAAATCCG
>NW_015657276.1:477-579 GCF_001515625.1 Sinocyclocheilus rhinocerous
ATCCAGTCTGTATCCAGATCAGATGGTCACTGCAGTCACTCGGATCCAGTCCCTCTACAGCCCAGATGGTGGATCAGCACCTAGAGATGACCTCTACAGCTC
>NW_015657277.1:0-1321 GCF_001515625.1 Sinocyclocheilus rhinocerous
CGTGTAAATACAGTGTAGCTGAAATAAAGTGTAAATGAGAAGTTAGTTATAAATGCGGTGAGTGTCCAGCAGGAGGCGCCAGAGCTGCTCAAACTCTCACTCTCGCCTCCGCTTCTGCTTCTGGAGTAACGGAACACAATTCAAATAAACGGAAACAGTTTATTTATATTTTTATTTATAGCCTCGTGGGCTTTCAGTCCGCAGTTTAATTTACAGCGCCGGACCATTTGTGATTGACCCGCGCGGTATGAGGAGTTTGGACACCGTGAGTGCTCTTGCTAATATTCAGATACAGCTGTTGTAAAACCATTTTTAGTGAAATATTAATATTGTCACTTTGAGTCTGTCAGATTGTGACCCCATATAAAATCAGAGCTTTGTGAACTTGTGTACATGTTACTCAAAACCTTTCTGAAGTATTTTACAAATACTGAAGTATTTGAAGTATTTAGTTAGTGTGTTCTGTTTTTGTATAAATATTTTAGAGTTAACTATAGTTGATCAGTTTTATTAGTCATGTTCCACGAATACCCCACGGTTTGAATAAGATATTTCACTTTCAGAGGTTGGTATGGTTTGTAATATGGCTTTTTAATTTTCTGTGCAAGTTATTTGTTCCTCTGATTCGAAATGCTACAGAAAATCCTTCAGCTTTCATCATTTATTTTGGCCAAGGATCCGCTTATGGTATTAAATGTGTGTTTCACATATCTGAGTTGTTGGTATTGTTTTGTTAGTTTGTATGGTTTGTAATTATGTTTGGATCAATCTCTGTACACTTCAGCAAGCCAGCAGATCCTCAGACTTACTGTTTCTAGACTAAATGGGAAAAAAGAGTTGCCTGTGTTAGGCTGCACACTGTAAATAGTTTGGTAAAAAGCAATACTAGATTAGTGCAAATATAAGGAGCATTGTCGATTGTCCATGAATCGCATTGCAAACAGGTATTTAAAACATTTGAGCATTTAACTGTGAAGATCAAGTCATTCCTCCTAAATGTAAACATTAGACATACATAGAATTACACTGTAGAGATTGAATATAACACTAATTAAAAAATGCACTTTATACAGAAGTAGAAGTAAAGGGGGAAAACATAATTGTTTAGATTACTGTGCAGATGTTATTTATAAGTGTGCAGTTTACAAAAGTAAAATTTTTGGATGAAAGATCAAAAAGATAAATGATGCAGATTTATTTTCGCAGCCGCCTTTGCTCATATGGTGCCAACATTAGTGGAGGGCACTGTAAATAAATGAATAAATTATATAGATATAAAAAAAATAAATGAGAGAATAAGTAAATAAAAGTTAAAAAAGAA
>NW_015657278.1:0-371 GCF_001515625.1 Sinocyclocheilus rhinocerous
TTTTTACTGTACTGTATTGTGGTGCATGCCAAGTTCATACAATTCGTTGGTATTTGAACTTTTCTAGTGCTTTTCATCTACTGCAAGATTATTTTACAGTAGTAAAATGAAAATGACTTTTTTCCCAAAAGTTAATTGCTGAATTATACATCTGTATATGTAATTTAATTTATGTATACTGTAATAGACATTGAGCTGCAAAAATAATTCCTGAATCCTAGTAAGAGTTTTTTTGTTACAAGGTTATTGATCTCAGTGTTCACTGGGAAGGAAAGTCATCTGTGTATTTGAATTGTAAGCAGTTGAAAAAAACGGTAAATTCTTACACACAAAATCTTTACTTGTCACACAATTTCTGAAACCTGACACTC
>NW_015657278.1:531-630 GCF_001515625.1 Sinocyclocheilus rhinocerous
TAACACACACAAATCTAACAGGAATTAATATTATGGCAAAGCTGTTTGCAAATATTTGCTTTTGAGATATGTTTGTGATATTTTGAATGCAGTGCTTCA
>NW_015657279.1:0-498 GCF_001515625.1 Sinocyclocheilus rhinocerous
CTGATGGACAACTGCAGTGAGCGTCAGAGAGGGACTCTGGGATTTGTAGTCAAGTATGCAGAAATGAGAGCCTGTTTAATCCAACAAGACAGACAAATGGTTTCTATGCATATGAAATTTATATTAATTTCACCCAAAAATTTTAATTCTGTCATTAATTACTCACCCTCATGTCGTTCCAAACCCGTAAGACCTTCGTTCATCTTCAGAACACAAATTAAGATATTTTTGATGGAATCTGAGAGCTGTCTGACCCTCCCATAGACAGCAATGCAACTGAAATGTTCCCAAGTCCAGAAACGTAGCAAGGAGATCGGTAAAATAATCCATGTGACATCAGGGGTTCAACCGTAATTTTACGAAGCTACGAGAATACTTTTTGTGCGCAAAAAAAAACAAAAAAAACCCGACTTTATTCAACAATTCGTCTCCTCCACCCTGGTGCCATTTTGAAGAATATCCGCTAGACGTAAACAGCGTATGCTGTTCTGTGTCAGC
>NW_015657280.1:0-1234 GCF_001515625.1 Sinocyclocheilus rhinocerous
GAGAAAGTGTCAAGCTGAGCTGCTCATTTAGTGCAACCAGCAATACTATTCGGCTTTACTGGTACAGACAGAATCTTTTAAATGGAGAACCTTTGTTTTTAGCGTATAAAGGTGCTCGATCATGGAGTGCTGCACACACCTCTGATAATCGGTTTCAGTCGACTACATCAGATACATCCACTGAACTCACTATTACTGATGTACGTCTGTCAGATTCAGCTCTCTATTGTTGTGCTCTGTTAGTAGCAGCCCAGTGATACAAAACATGAAACATGTCATACAAAAACCTGAAGCTCTTTTCACTTTGAAAATATCTAGTGAAAACCACAATCAAAACCCCAATCTATCCAGCTCTTAATGTAATAAAATATGTGGTAACACCTGCGTGAGTCTGAATCAGGTCTGTTAAAAATTCCAAGAGGCATTAAGTGAAATGTATTAAAATAACAAGTTCTTTGTGGCTCCTTTTATAGCCTATACAAATACACACATGACTACAGCATCAAATTAATCTATGTTTATTCAACAAATTCCTCTTCTTTCTTTTCATCATTTTAACCTTTAGAATTAAACTTTTAAGTACGTACAGTAAATGTTGAAAATAGTGTAGCTACAAAAAAGATTAAAAGTCAATGGGAAAAACTGCTAAATAATTTTTTGTTCTAATGGAAGTTATGTAATTGCACAACCTGGTCACACTGTGGCAGAATTGTATCCTATTATACATGCAAGCTCCTCCTACATGTGTTTAACCTGAGCAAACATAGAGTCACACACAGTGAAATCAAAACTCAGACTGGCTCATGTTCATCATCATCATATTTCACTAATACCGCCTTTGCAGTTTTTATACGCTTTATGTAAACTATGTTAATCTGGCTGAGGAATTTACTTCTATTTGCTGCCATTCTAGGTAAAGCAATTTTGCTTTTAATTTGAATTATTCCTTATATCAGAGTATAGCCTACTTGAAAACTGATTTATTTAAATGTTTTATATTTCCTGACAGAGTGCAATACACAAGATTCTGTCAATCAGCCAACAGGAGTTCAGACGGTTTCAGAACATGAGATGGTTAAACTTCACTGCATTTACAGTACCAGTGATTCATACCCTAATCTTTACTGGTACCAACATAAAACCAACGGACTCCCAGTTTACATGCTCCATAAACTCTCGACTGGATCAGGCAGCAGTGAAAAAGAATTTGAGGAAAGATTTCGTGCCGATCTCG
>NW_015657281.1:0-755 GCF_001515625.1 Sinocyclocheilus rhinocerous
GTTACATTGCTGACAGAATGCAGTGTTTTATGCTTTTTATCTAGACTGTAAAAGATGTAGCACACGCGCTGTCGAGTCAAGTGCCAATGGATTAGAGACCTGCTCCCGCGAGACCCGATGCAACAAAGTGCGGCGCGGGACAACACTTGATAGACGAGTGCAGAGACTCGTGTGTGTGCGGGATGCGGGAGAATAAAATGATTCACGGGACTCCCGCAAAATAGAAATATATAAACATAAAATATCTAAAACAAATAAATTGTTATTCATCTATTGCACAAAAGCAACATGAACTAATATAAAATATAAACGAACGACAGGTGCAAGCGTATGCGGAGTTTCTATTTAGGCTATAACACGCGTTTGCTGCATTGAGCAATGTGCAAAAGCAGTGCTGACATGTGCGTGCTCACGAATCCTCTCATTATAACACACAAATTGTAGACATTATGAAAGATTCATTATGCATATATTTATTGTGTTATAACAGAGATTTGTGAGATTGCGATGAACTGAGATGTCTTTTAGAGATTATATGCGGCGCTCTTTGCTGGCATTCTGTCATGCCAAACCATGCACGCAGCAGCCCGCAGCGCTCTTTGCTGGCATTCTGTAACAACGCGCAGTTGTTCTATAGAACGTGGGGCTAACAGGAGCTAAGCTAGGCTACTACACTGTTGCTAAGCTAAATGCTAACAGGATGCTATCATCTACTAGTGTTGTTACGTTCGTGAACGAATCGTTCTTTTTGAACG
>NW_015657282.1:0-325 GCF_001515625.1 Sinocyclocheilus rhinocerous
AATACACGAGTTTCACAATTTGAGTTGAATTACTGAAATAAAAAAAGAAATTCTAATTTAATGAGATGCTAATTTATTGAGCATTCTAATTCTAATTAGAATGCTCAATAAATTATTCTAATTTATTGAGATGCACCGGTAAGTACCATTTTGATTAGCCGTCGTACCTACAATGACTGTGCAAACAATGAGTGACGTATACGCGCGAGAGATCACTTCCGGCGCTTGCGTAAACTACGCCAGAGCGCGTACACACCTCACGCACCGGATGCCGTGCGTGCGCCCAAAGACAGTTGGACATAGTGGTGTATTAGAGGTAAAAAAT
>NW_015657282.1:468-868 GCF_001515625.1 Sinocyclocheilus rhinocerous
TTAATTTGGATTTGTCTGTGCATGTTTTTTTTACTCTCATAGATTTTGTTACCATTGCCATGCATTATACGACTGATAGACTGCAACGGTTAAAGTTAAAAATCATCATGTGTTCTACTGAAGAAACAAAAAGTCACCTACATCTTGGATTCTCTGGGGGTAAGCAGATAAACATCAAATTTTCATTTTTGGATGAACTATCCCTTTAAGTAGCACGGGTATATTTGTAGCAATAGCCAAAAAAAATATTGTATGGGTCAAAATTATCGATTTTTCTTTTATGCCAAAAATCATCAGGAGGATCATGTTCCATGAAGATTTTATAAATTTCCTACCGTAAATATATTAAAACTTTATTTTTGATTAGTATTATGCATTGCTAAGAACTTAATTTGGACAA
>NW_015657283.1:0-1591 GCF_001515625.1 Sinocyclocheilus rhinocerous
TATGTAATATTATGTTTAAATTAAAACATTTACTCACCCTCTATCATTCTACACTTATACACTTATATTCTACACTTTATTTTTTCTCATAAATTCAAGTGTTCTGGACTCATATGATATATCTTTTTGTGACGAACCAACTGATTTTTATTTTTTTTTACCGATAATCTTATTATAATTCAGTCACAGCTGAAATATAATTCATGAATGCAGTGCATGAAAATCTGTCACTTCACGTTTGACATCAATGAGCACAACAGTCAGCTTCCGAAAGTAAAGATATTTTCTCCATAGGGAAATTGATTTTTAACAATAACTGATAAACCTTTAAAGACAGACCAGTTCTGAGCTCTGAGGTTGTTATATGCTTGTGTTGAACCCATCTATTTGCATTAATACAACTTATTTTTTGTGTTGAACCTATTTGCATTAATACAACTTATTTTTTTAAATAATTGTTTAATAACAGAATTAGTGGTGAAAAACTACATTACCCATGATGCTGTACATAAATATTTGCGTATATACTACATAATTTTCCCCCCATTGTTTTTAATTTGATTAATGCCATTCATGTGCGCAAAGAAAACAAAAATAACGACTTTATTCAACAATTTCTTCCCTTTTTTTGTAAAATACAAAATGTATACATTAATGTCTCCATGGAAAAAAACAACAACAACTGTGATATGATTTCACTGCATTAAAATTAAGCTCTCACTGATTATCCAAACTTTTGTAAATCTTACCTGAGGGCTTGAGTACAGCAGTCCTGTGACCTCATGCTCGACTATTGCAGCATTTCCAGGAACATCCCTCGCTAAAACAGGCAAACCTAAATCCATCGCCTAAAACGCACCAGATTGCAATACATTAACCCTGTTTGGCCTTGTGCACAATGCATTTACAGTTATTCATTCTCCAGGTGATTTTATCTGAAGCAACTTAAGGGCATTCAAGGTATTTTATCAGTATACGAGATTGAACCCATTACTGTGACATTGTGAGCTACAGGAACTGCACTGCAAACTAGCAATCAAGCATTATGTGCTAGCTGATTGCACTTACAAAGCTTTTCCTTTTCATTTTTAAATTCTGGTAAATTACAACAACTTCTTAACTTCAATTCTGTCATTCTGGTCATTTCAATCTTGGTTTGTTCACATATGTGGGATAATGAAAAAAAAATTGTAACTATTGAGGAAAATATGATAACGGCCATTTGGCACATTAATGCCACTGTGGGTTAAACTATTCTGGTCAGTTTGAACACAGATTAACTAGATCCCCATGATGATATTGTGCTCATAATATCCTATCTAATAACAGGCAAAACAAACACAGATTCAAAGCTCATGTAAATGATTCCGGCACTACTAGTGAGACCAAATTGAATAGCTAAAATAATGATTGTATCAGACAGGTTTCTGAAATTAATATTAATGTTATTATTAAAATTTCACTCAAATTGTTATAAATTGTTTCATAATAGAATTTGTAATAAAACTAAATCTATTAAATTATTGCTCTCTAAACAAACCCTAAACAAACCTCTAAGATAGCAGCAGACATTCCCTCTGAGAGAGACGAG
>NW_015657284.1:0-528 GCF_001515625.1 Sinocyclocheilus rhinocerous
GTGACAGAATAACCGACCCCAAAACCAGTTTAACTTCCGTGTTCTACCCTCCATTTGTTTTCAGGTTTATACTCAGTTTTTTGTTTCCGTTGTGTTTGCCCTATGGATCCCTTCACTCGCCCCGAATTCCTCCTTCTCCTGCGGAGCAGGAAGGCAAGACTTTCGAGGACCATACCAGACTGTTCCTGATGGTCGCTAACGTCACCAGCTATCCGGACGACGTGCTCTGCGCTTTCTATGAGGCAAGTCTGAACGCCGAGTGCAGAGCGTGGTCGTCCGAAGATGGTCCTCGGGAGGAATTTGCCGCCTTCGTGGAGTGGACTCTAGCGAGAAACGGGTCGCCACTCACCATCGGCCCCGTGGATGATCTCGCCGGATCCACTTCGGACCCAGAGCCCAGCCCACCATCTCCCCGCGGTACGGAGCATCAGCCTGAGCCCACCGATGACGGAGAGCCATTTCCCGCCGCGATCCGCGAGCCCAAGCGAAGCCAAGCGACTGAGCGGAGGATCGCCTCGGATGTTGAGC
>NW_015657285.1:0-559 GCF_001515625.1 Sinocyclocheilus rhinocerous
GGTATCTCGAATATGGTTAGTTTTAGTTTAAAAGCTAAAAGTTGGAGGTTAAGTAGGTTGTTTTGTTGATGAATTTGTATTGTATTGTATTGTAATTTTTGTATTTATAATACAATGCCAGTGTACCTGTTACCGGGAGTGAAGTTTGTGCTTTACATCAAGGACCACAATGGAAATAAGTTTTGTTTTAAACTTTATTGTGTTATCCTTGACGAACAGAGTGTATTCACTACTTTTTTGTCAAATAAACAAACAACAAGAAGACGGTAGAAAAACAAATGAGTTACACCAAAACTGTCAAATAAACATAAACACTGATGCGTTTTTGTAAGAAAAATATCCATATTCAAAACGTAATAATCACTTTAATCTAGCTTGCGCCAACAGTTGTACACAGAGGCAGCTCTGGGAGGATGAGGTAAGATGTTGGCGTTGCGCATGCACCGGTGAGTCTCGTGAAAACCAAGTAACCAACATTTGTTAATAGGAGCAAAGGAAGCAAAGTTTCCATACATTAGCAAAGGAAAACCAGTCTCCTCTTGGCTTATATCAAAATCCG
>NW_015657286.1:0-1565 GCF_001515625.1 Sinocyclocheilus rhinocerous
ATCTAATGAACTAATGAAACTAAAATAGTTTAGTTCATATATTAATATTTTAGTTCATAACAACTCCATTCTACTTACAACTATAATAATATATTAATGTATAATTGATAAATATTAAAAAGAAAAAAAAAATGCACTGATAAATCAATTTAGTCTCTGGCCTCAGCCTATACTAAACAGACCATGTGCTGTCGATGAGTGGTGTTTTGTGTAGACACGGTGTATCATCATTTTAAAATGCAAATTCTTACTGAAGGATCTCCCTGGAGTCTTTTCCTTTAACAGGAAGCTGAGGCGCATTAACTCGGAGTCATTTATGCCCAATCCTGCCAATTATACAGAATTTATATTCTTGCCAGCTCGTACAATTTTGGTTCCAAAAATATTTTCTAACATTTGTTGGCCACAGCAATCTGTTCTTCATTCTGATGCCTGCTGAATGTGATTGTGAAGCTGATTTGACTGTTATTGAAGCAGTAAGTCATGAGAGACTCTGCTTTGTACTGTGCCTGTACTTACTGTACTTACCCATGGTAAAATCAGTGTCGTTGAGTGGCTTATCGCTTTTATAAAACAGCAATATGATAAAAGACACCAATGTGCCATAAATGTGCCATTTTTTAAATACATTTTTCATTAGCTCTACTGTTGCCAAAATAGCAGCTTGGTGTATTAACATAGAATGTGCATCAAAGTCGTGTGTTTATATTAATTTTACAATGGCTGTCAACACGGCTCATCCAATCAACCTTGACTCTTTAATTAAAACTCATTGCAATAGTCCTGGAAAACCACTCTGCTGTTAAGAGCTGTCAAAAAATCAATAAATGAATTTTTTTTGTGATCATATGTTGCTTGGAAAAAAATGTTTTGTTGCATATATGCTACTTTTGACTGCCTGTCAATAAAAAAAAAAAAATAATGCATGTCAATGCCTGTCAAAAAAAAAAAAAAAAGCTTTTTGCCCAGAGAATGGTGTAATTACAGTATATACCAGCAGAGGCTCACTGAAACTTGATTTCCTGATTCCCTGGTTGATTCAAATACGATTATTTTATGTAGGTTGAGCATTTTTTGACTTTTAGCAAACCTAAATTTTATGTGCATTTGAAATCAGATTCATATTAGATTTTCAGTCCCTCATCATTCAGAATGCTGTGTGATTTGAGCACAGTAAAGTTATGCCACAGTGTTGATAAAGCGTGAAAATGTCTTGTTTTCTGTCACCTCTCTCCATACTGCCAGCTCTGCACTCACAGTTGTAGCAGATAGGTGAAAGTGACAAGAACTGGGTCAGCGTGTTGACGCCTACGTTATTACTATGGCAACCAGTGTATATACACCACTTAATAACCATATCACCGAAAAAAAAAAAAAGTAAAAATATGATAGTAATCAGTTGAATTGACACGTCAACTTTTATTACACTTTTTTTTTTTTTTGCTGACTTTACAAAAGTTGGTGTTTCTGTTACTCTGATCACTATCACTATCTATATCACACACACACACACACACACACACATTTTTTTCATACAATGAAAGTCAATCCTTGTGTCAAATTGA
>NW_015657287.1:0-1014 GCF_001515625.1 Sinocyclocheilus rhinocerous
CCCAGCGACTTAACACTGCTTTTGTGCTCCAGGGACACATATGTTGTGGTTCGGAGCTCTAAAGCTCACTTTGACCTCATGACCTGCTGGAGGGCAGAAGATCTTCATCTTCACGGTTCCCTCTCATTTAGTTTTTTGCTGTCAGTAATGATGCTTATCTCCTCACACCAAAGGCCAGCTTTGGTCAGTTGTCCAAGACGTAGTGATTTGTGTCGTGGATGGATGGATGGGTGGGTGGGTGAGGGTCTCTCTTCAAAGAAAGAAAGAAAGAGAACGAAGTGATGTCGTGGATGGATGGATGGGTGGGTGGGTGAGGGTCTCTCTTCAAAGAAAGAAAGAAAGAGAAAATGCAGCCTCTTCAATGCAGTGATTTAGCTTTTGTTTAACACTTCTTCGTTTGGCATTGCAGGTCTGTTTCCCGCTATCCTGAACCTGGCCAGCAATGCTGAAATCACCACGAACGCCACCTGTGGCGACCCGCTTCCCGAGATGTTCTGTAAACTGGTGGAGCACGTTCCTGGAAGACGAATCCGTAACCCTCAGTGTCGGATCTGTGATGCAAACAGCCAGAATCCCAAAGGTAACGAGACTCACTTCGGCTTTAATCCTCATGATGCATTCAGGTCTGTTCTGACCTGGAAGAGATGCATACAAATCTCTAAAATAAGTCATGGGTTTCAGTAAGGAAATTTTTTTTCAGATTGTTTACACTTATTTATTTAAGAGATGTAAAAGACGTTTCGTGTTCGAGTCATTTTTTTGACCTGGGTATGTATGGAGGGTCATTAGTTTCAAAAATAGTTTTTTTTTAATTATCTGTGGAGTTATATGAGTGCCAAAAACATTTGTAAAAAAATTTCTTCTTTTCCCCTTCTCTCACTCACTTTTGTACTGAATTTTGTTTATAAACATGAATGTGTGCGTCTGACACCACTGCAGCATGAAAAATGTATCGCTTTTTTCACCTGAAAGTGTATGCAAGTAAAATTAATTTATTTAGTTTTAAGACTTTTC
>NW_015657288.1:0-1184 GCF_001515625.1 Sinocyclocheilus rhinocerous
GTCACTTTCACTTTTCACTTTCACTTATTAAAGCTGTGAAAACCTCCATTACACAACATTTATGAATGTCCTCATTTATAAATACAATACATAGTTTTTTGTACAATACTGCATATATAATATTATAATATAATATTTAGGGCTGTCGCGATTCGTCGATTTTATTAGACTATTCGATTTTTTTAAATCCTCGACTTCATTTTGCTGCCTCGACTAACCGGCAAAATACCGGAAGTGGCGCATTTCACGGACGAGAATCCATAAAACAAGGATCCCAAGGCTGCATGATATATTGAACCCATTTAAAAATCATTATTAAGCATAATTGTGAATTCACAACCGCTACGATTTAATTAAATAATTATATGCGATGCAGTTCTAATACAGTATATGCACTTTAATTATTTACATGCGTGTAGGTTAAGTACATGCGTTACACAGCGGCTCCGTTCACAGTAGTTCCACAGGAACTGTTATCATTTACACGTGTGGTAGTTCCACAGGAACTGTTATCATTTACATGTGTGGAGCGTCTCAAACTCCATCTCTGCATGTTGTTGTGAGTTTGGGTTTATTATAACTTTCATCTTGGGAACGCAACGTGCGCCATTTCATCAGATTTGTAAGGTAAATCATTTATAAATCTATGCAAACTCAGGAGAATACATCACGGTCTCAAAATAAAAGCTCAAACCCTCACATGTTTACGCGTTTTGATGTCCACATATTCTTTTAATTAGTGGCTATAGCATTTCTGTCCTAAAGAAATGGCCAAATATTAAAGATTAAGTGGACATTTGAATTAAATGGTGCTTGGTCATTATTAAACAAGTATTAGATCACACAGCAATGTGTAAACATAATCATCAGGCCATTGGCGCCCTCTGCAGGCCTTTGTTGTAATGCGTAATGTACATTAGCTCTATTGTTTATAATACATTATGTATTTTAACAATTTTGTTCAATAAAACCATATGATTTCTTGCTTTTGATACTTTATTTGAACTAATTATTATTGCCTCATTGCTATTATATATGTATTTTAAGTAATTTTAAAGGCTATTGTTCACTTACATCTATTTTTATTACCACAAAAAAATTAATTATAATTATAGGGCTAATGCGGCTTACAATGGACCAACACCAAATCCTGTATACAGATAATAAAAAAATATATGTAGCCT
>NW_015657289.1:0-570 GCF_001515625.1 Sinocyclocheilus rhinocerous
AAACTTCCAAAAAAACTGACCTTCAAGATAAACAAGCAATATTTGGCAAAACAAGAATGTATCATTTAACAAGATGCACTTGGATGATATCCAATATTATTTTATTTAAATGTTTAAATAATGAAAATAATGTAGTGTAGTTGTGACACATATAAACCAATAACAATACTAATATGATATTAATATCTAAACATGATAAAATGTGCACTACTGTTCAAAAGTTTGGGGTCAGTATGATTTTTAATGTTTTTGAATGAAGCCTCTTATGCTCGCCAAGGCTGCATTTATTTGATCAGAAATACAGTAAAAACAGTAATATTGTGAAAAATTACTATAATTTAAAATAACTGTTTTCTATTTGAATATATTTTAAAATGTAATTTATTCATGTGATATAAAGCTGAGTTACTCCATTACTCCAGTCTTCAGTGTCACATGATCCTTTAAAAATCAGTCTAATATGATTTGCTGCTCAAGAATCATTTATTATTATCAATGTTGAAAACAATTGTGCTGCTTAATGAATTTTTTCCAGGATTGTTTGAGGAATGGAAAGTTTAAAGGAACAGC
>NW_015657290.1:0-1567 GCF_001515625.1 Sinocyclocheilus rhinocerous
GAAAGGAAAAAATGAAATCGCATCATATGACCCCTTTAATATGAGCGATGTTTGGTCACGTGATGGGTCTCACCTGTCATTCCAGAACTCAAATACAGGCGGATCGGAACTGACACCTGCGTTAAGACCAGCATGCTATTTTTCAGCATGCTGTGTTAATTTCTAAGGGGTCGCTCCTGTTTTTATTTATTTGCCTCTTGTTCTGAATTGACTCGTTATTAACACTAACAGGAGATTAGAGGTCTCTTGCTGAACGTAGGTAGATTATGGGTGCTGTGTCGGGGACCCTGGCTAGTTGGGTAAATCGGTTTGCTTTTTTATGAATAAATTCACATTTTGTTCAGATTGTATTATAATGAAACTTTGCATGAATCAAAGAAATTTGATTAATGTGTAATGAAAGCAGGACAGGTCTAGACAATCGCCTGTTATTTACGCTCCCGCTTAACTGGATTATATTGTTTCCTCTGACAGTCAGCAGCGGGGCAGTTCAGTTGCGTCACGTCAATTAGGCTACGTGTCAAAAAGGTTTTTAATATAATATAATAAATATAATATACTATAATAAAGATAAGTAATTGAGAATAATATTAACAACAGATGAAATCTACAGAATAATATTAAACACAGGTAAATTCTTGAGAATTTTATTAAACACATATATTCTACATAATAGCCTACTTTGGTTTTACACACTTATTGTAGTGGTTCTTCATCCTGGTCTGTAGTATTTCTGCACACAATGGATGAAGTGAGTGTGTCAGACAATAGAGACAGACGAGCACGACCATGCAGGTTATAATTAATATTATTAAGCGCGTGAGTTCTACATTTTATTACTCTGTATATAACACAAGTCTATAAAGAATATTCTGGAGATTATTAAACGCATGTACTCTAGAGATCATTTTTAATTGCTGGTGTATTCTAGTGTTGGCCATAATAATAACATCAAGCACATGGTTTAGCTGCATGCGTTGTGAACATTGCTTCTCAAGTTGTTTACAACAGACTGAGCTCAGATCTATGGAAGCCCGTTTCCGCCACTGAATAAAAAATAAAAGAGGTAATTGCGACTTTTTATCTCACAATTCTGACTTTTTTTCTCAGAATTGCGTGATACACACTCGCAATTGCGAGTTATAAAGTCATAATTGAGAGATATAAACTCGCAATTCCGAGAATCAGTCTTTTTCCCCCCCTCAAAATTGGACTTTAACTCGCAATATCGAGTTTATATCTCACAATTCCGAGAAAAAAAGTCAGAATTGTGAGATAAAAAGTCGCAATTACCTTTTAAAAAAAATTTTATTCAGTGGCGGAAACGGGCTTCCATACAGATCTCACATGAGCTGCTTTAAACCTCAGTGTCTAATTCATAAACATCTCTTTGCCTGTTAGAGCTGCTGCTGCTGGAGACAGAAGTCTTAACAGCATTAAAGGCAGAGTAAGTGATTTCTGGTCACCAAAACAAACACACCCCTACCCCAAAAGGGTCTTGCCCCTATTTTGATAGCTCCATCCCACATATACGTACGCAACCCAGGCAACGATTAGTCCTGTGAAA
>NW_015657291.1:0-1208 GCF_001515625.1 Sinocyclocheilus rhinocerous
GAGCTGATCTGTGCTGGTCGCGGAGGGAATACATCAACTTTCACCCTGGACGAAGCCGAGTCCAGCCCGCCTCAGCTCACTCTATCCCGGCCTCAGTGCAGGCTAAACCGGGGCTTCCCCTCACGGTAGGCCGCTGTGTTTTTCGTTGCCACTGATGATTCAAACGCCAGTTTTGGGCAGTAGAGTAGCACTTGTTGTTTGTCATTTCTCCGATCACAAATGCAGACAGAGTTTTATGTTTACGCGGCGCGATGCAATGCAACGCAACGCAACGCGTAAAAAGACAGTATAAGTCATTATAATCAGTAATTATGTCCCCACTGGATGCAACAAATGCCTCGTTTGTAATGGGTTTTAATGTTTATGTCTCGTCACTCCGGCCGGACACGGCATCAACAGTATGGTGAGGGGCGTAACATTATCGTCTCATGCTTGAGGTATTCGGCCAATCACAACACACTGGATAGCTGGCCAATCACAGCACACCTCGCTTTTTTAGACCGATGAGCTTTGTAAAAATCGACGCGTTTCAAAAAGGCGGGGCATAGAGGAGAAACAATAATGTACAGTATGTGGAAAATAATGTGTTTTTTTAACTTTAAACCGCATAAACACGTTTCATTACACCAAATACACAAAATAATGTTCTTTTTAGCAGCATCATATGACCCCTTTAAGATGGAAAACCTGTGAAATCAATCCAACTTTAGCCAATACTTTTGAGCATTCTCCACAGTATTAATTTTGACAGGCATTTTTTATTTAGTCTTAGTCTTTATCTTGAGACGAAAATGCTTATTAGTCTTAGTCACATTTTAGTAATTTGAGTCTTTCATAGTTTTAGTCTAGTTGTAGTTGATGAAAAGTCATTGCAGTTTTGTCAACTTTTAGTCATTACTTTTAGCCAAACTGCAGTTACCAACATTTATTTTGGTAGCTATTTTATTTACATTTTACATTTTATGGAGGGCCAAATTACTCAAAATTAAATAATTAAATAAATGTTGAAATATATAAATAAATCGTTAAGTACATAATTAAATAATTAAATACATAAATAAAGGCAGAAATAAATGCGGAAATGCATAAATATATAAATATTTATTTATGCATTCATTCATTTCTTCATTTATGCATTCATTCATTTCTTCATTTGTTTATTTATTTCTTCATTTATTTATTTATTTCCTCCCTCCCTCCACATTTCA
>NW_015657292.1:0-882 GCF_001515625.1 Sinocyclocheilus rhinocerous
GAAACGCTGGCAAATGCATGTTATCATGGTTAAAACAAAACTTCAGCTGATATCTATGGCAGTTGCTGTTGGCAATTAGAGTGGTAATTAGGGTGAATTGATGTAAATTAGTTCTTGTTATTCATCTCAATGGAAAGAAGCTGCACATTTTCCTATTTGTATTTATTTAATTGTTGTGAAGAAATTATAACAATACCAGATCAAATTTAATTTAAAAAAGTACAAGTTTCAAGTACATGATGCCCAGAGATTTAATCAATGATTTTGACAGAGCAAGGACTGATAATATATAAATATACAGTATATACCTTGAATGCAATGTAAATTGCTTTATATTAAAGTGTCCGCCAAATGCATAATTTAATTTTTAAACCCATTATTTTCCACTTTCCTGAAGCCCCAATTTACACAGATTCACCCTGCATATATGCATTATATTTGCAAAAATAAAGCTGGATAATTTTGTCATCTCAGCACCTCTCAGTATCACTGTCCTCATCTGAATCGGAGAGAGTGGGAGGCCGTAGTTTGGTGCGTCTCAGTTCCTCCCTCCTCTGTCTTTCTCTCTGCTGCTCCTCCTTCTGAAGGAGGTGAAAGTAGCTACGACCCTGCTTCACTGCAAGAACATGCTGCCTGTAGAGACATTAAAAAATATATACAGGTGCATCTCAATAAATTAGAATGTCGTGGAAAAGTTCATTTATTTCAGTAATTCAACTCAAATTGTGAAACTCGTGTATTAAATAAATTCATTGCACACAGACTGAAGTAGTTTAAGTCTTTGGTTCTTTTAATCGTGATGATTTTGGCTCACATTTAACAAAAACCCACCAACTCACTATCTCAACAAATTAGAATACTCCATAAGACCAATAAAAAAAA
>NW_015657292.1:6263-7146 GCF_001515625.1 Sinocyclocheilus rhinocerous
GACGTTTCTAAACTTATCCTTTCCAATCATCCTACTACCTGTCTGCTTGAACCTATCCCCACTCACCTCCTTTAGGCCATTTCTTCTTCAGTCATACCTGCGCTCACTCACAATATCAACACCTCTCTTCACACTGGTACATTTCCCACAGCATTTAAGCAGGCTCGGGTAACCCCACTGCTTAAGAAACCCTCTCTAAATCCAGCACTTTTAGAAAACTACAGACCGCCATCCCTTCTTCCATTCATTGCAAAGACACTTTTGTGTTCAACCAACTCTTTATGTTCCTTGCACAGAACAACCTCCTGGACAACAACCAGTCTGGCTTCAAAAGCGGCCACTCAACTGAGACTGCCCTGCTCTTGGTTAATGAAGCCCTGAGACTCGCAAGAGCAGCTTCCAAATCCTCAGTGCTCATCTTGCTGGATCTGTCTGCTGCTTTTGACACAGTTAACCACCAGATCCTCCTGTCCACCTTCATAAAGATGGGCATCTCAGGAACCGCACTTCAATGGTTCATGTCTTACCTCTCAGGTAGGTCTTTCAGGGTGTCTTGGAGGGGTGAGGTTTCTAAGTCACAACTTCTTGCTACTGGGGTTCCTCAAGGCTCAGTGCTTGGACCTCTTCTCTTCTCCATCTACATGTCATCCTTAGGATCTGTCATTCAGAAGCATGGCTTTTCTTATCACTGCTATGCTGATGACACTCAACTCTACTTCCCATTCCAACCAGACGATCTGACAGTAGCTGGTCGCATTGCAGCCTGTCTGAGAGACATTTCTAGCTGGATGAAGGACCATCACCTTCAACTCAACCTTGCTAAGACAGAACTGCTCGTGGTCTCAGCCAACCCAGCACTTCATCACAACCTCTCTATACAGCT
>NW_015657292.1:7415-27791 GCF_001515625.1 Sinocyclocheilus rhinocerous
TTTATATATAAATGTATTACTGCTGTCAGTTGATTAAAAAATGTAAAAAATAAAAAAGTAAACACATTTTTATTTAATTAATCACAATTAATTGCACTGAAAATTAAAGTTTGTAATAAAATAAATATTTTTCACATTAACTCCTCAAATTAATGTAGAAACACTGTATATTTTAAATATTTGATTAATAACATGTTTTTACTTACTATGAATTAAAGTCAGTATCACTTGTACCTGTATACTGATGCCTGTTAAATTGATTTTTAATCAATTTCTCAGGATAACTGTGGAGCTTCTGTCACTAAAACAAATTCCTCGTATAAACATACCTGGCAATAAAGCTCATTCTGATTCTGATTCTGATCAAATAAGTACATATAGCCATTCAAAATTATAGTAAAATTTGTGCCATCATTTTAAACATTTAATAGGCCTAAACTTTTACAAAACATTGAAAAAATAACTTTTCATTTAAGTGAACCAAAAACAATCTTCACATAAATCCATTATAATAAATGTCACATTTAGCTGTGCCTTTAATATAGTGTGTTATATATAGTGATGTTAAACAAAATATTAAAAGCAGAAATTTGCATTATGCATTATTTTCAGTTTCTATTATTCGTTCAAATAAAGGCAAATGCCCGAAATAAAATCAAAAACAGTGCTTCAGTTCACTGTAAAAGTGCATGCATCTCTGAATGCCAGCTCCCTCCACTATGAAATACCACAGGTCAGTTCCATCTCATAATTCTGGCAAAGAGGTAGAAAAAGAGACAGAGGCTGAAAGAATGTGTCCTTTCTTGGGCAGAGGTCTCTGCTCCGGCCGCTCCCTCACTCATGTCCTCCATGCCCTTGTCCACATCCTTCCTCTCCCCTGCTGATAGATGATCTCATTTGCAGTAAATCTGCTTGTGTCTGAGCCAGGCATGCCAGAAAGCTCTGCCTCCACTGCTCTACCCCTGCTGGGCCTAAAGCCACAACATATGAGCCGCATTTAAACACAGTTTAAAGAACGGTTACCTTAAAGAGCGAATCGACTTCACATTGACCATGCTTGGTTACTAAAAATGGCATAATATGTTCAACAGGACCATAATCAATGAGGTTTATGGATTATGTTGACACGATTATATCCATTCAGAATGCATTTGATTTTTAATGCATAGCTTAGTGGAGCAGGATTTTGAACCAGTGAGACTGAACTGTGAGCAGTGCTATAGACGTGAACAAAATAATGTATAAATGCTTTTTATGGCTTTTATTTATCATTTTATAATTAGAAGTTGAACTTTTCCAACAACAAGTAATTTGTGCTTCCACAATGAAAGCCAAGGAGCTGTCAAATTTGAACATGTTTTATATTTAATATACAACAGAGGGTGGGTTGCAGGTTTTATGGGCTTAACTTCTAAAAGACAGGATGGATCAAGAAAAGATTATAGACCACAGGACCAGAGCCCTGGGGACTCCAAATGAGACTCTCCATTGCAGCAACATTGATCTCTTTTAGAAAGTATATGATCATGTTCATTCTGATAAGCTTGATTCAGTTGAATCAGTATGTTTTTTTAATTTTTATAAATAAATGATTCATTGATAAAATAAACGAGACTCTACAGTGTGATTCATTCTGATAAGCTTGATTCAGTTGAATCAGTATGTTTTTTTTTATTTTTATAAATAAATGATTCATTGATAAAATAAACGAGACTCTACAGTGTGACTGTGAAAAAAATATTTGGACGCACATTAAAATATATTTGGAAGTTCACAAATAGTGATTTGAATTTGAATTTATTGTCTTGTTTTTTTTATTTGTCATTGTAAGATTTTTCATAAAAGATGACATACATTTAAAGAATAGAAAAATATCCATACAAAGGTTAAAATAAATAAATAAACAAATAAATAAATAAATAAATAAAATAAAAACAAAAACGAATAAAATAAAATACCCCTGGAAAACATTTTAAGGGGGCAAATATGGCCTTAGAAAGTTAATTTCTGTCATTGATCAGAAGGTGCTCCTCATTTTTTTAAATTTGCAAAATAAGTAAGTGCGTAGCTTTGGATTTATAGATTCATTTATAAATTAGTATAATTTGTAAATTGTTTTATAGTTATAGTTGTTTTGTGCCAGATAAACACTCTTCAGATTTGGCAACATCTGAAAGCTAAACATTAATGAAGATACTGCCTCATTATCTCTATTATTTGCAAACTACTTTCAAGAGGGCAGCTTTACTGAATTACTTTTAATTATGAGTATCCCGCCTAACTAACGCAGCTTCCCTCACACTACACTATTAAAGTAATACTTTAAAAAGTTCATGCTTTAAAAAAACAACAACAGTATCTTTCAATACTCCCTCTAGAATACATCAAAATCCTCCTTAGGCAAATACAAACGTGCATATGTTCGCTTCATTGCTTCTGAGGAATGAGCACACAGGTGGCAAATAAAAGCACATCACAGGAGCACAAAGGGCATTTGTTTAGTCTATCCTCGGAGAAGCCTCACGCTACCCGGTTTCGACGCAAAAGGAATGTGTACAACAACCGATTATGCAACTTGAATGTTAAACAGACCATCTGGGAGAATAGTTTTAAGAGCACTGAAACAGTTTCAAAAAGCACGGTGGAAATATCAAACGGTACTTGCAATTGCATAACAGCATTCCTTACGTTACTGTTGCCATGCTACCTAATAACAAATCTCTTCCCGCCAATTTAAATACTGAGAACACACAAAAGCAACCTGCCCGTGCATGCCTAAACATATAATGATAATAAATGGAAAGCTCACAGCTCTGGCACTCATTTGACATTGTAAATTCCCATAATGCGTTAGGCTCTGTGCAGATCTGTAACTGTTTAAGGCATGTAGTAATAGGAAGTGATGGCATAGCTGAGGCCCACTTCACAGGAGTAATTGTGTTTCAAATGACAGCCTCTGCATCTCATTCTTTACATCTGTGTGGGTTATGTAAAGCCACTGGGAGGAACACAGAGCCGTGCTGAACCCCTCAGAAGGACTGGAGAGTATCCTTCACTGTTAAAGCTACAAGCCTCTATGGAACAGGCTGTCTCAGCACAAGAGAAAAGAAGTGCAAAGTGGGAAAAGGTGATGGCCTTATCACAGGTGATGCTGTCAGTGTCATTAATTTGCTCTGTATCCATGTCCATTAAGAGTAATTGGAGTACTTTAGTTCAAGGATCAAGACAGATGTGTATGGCCTGCGGAGGTGAGGAGAGCTTGAACAGTGCTTCATGGGAGAAAAAGTACACACTAATCACATCAGAGTCAAAAAGGACAGTACAGTAGTTAAGTTTAAAAAAAGGCTCCTAGCTAACAGGGAATGTTCTCTGAACTTATAAACACACATTCTTTCAGTAACGTTAGTAGAACATTCATTCTGTTATAAAGTCAACTGGTATTTAATAACATTCTCAGAATGTTAGCCCAAAAACTTCATTTATACATCATCATTTTTTGGTGAAACATTTTAGTTGGACGTTACTTCAGAAAACATTCAAAAAACATTCCCATAATATTCTCTAAATGATCAAATGAAAATGTTCTCTTAATGTTTTCTCTAATGTTCACATACGCAATAAAAAAAAAAAAAAATTGATATTTTTAACATTCAGAATTTAGAAAAATCATGTTAAAATGTGAATATCAAACATTATGCATCAGGCTTTTGATCTCTTAATCATTGCATTATATGTTTTGCCCTCCACACACACACACACACACACACACACACTAAAAAAAAACTACTACAGATATTTGATAATAAAACTAAGCATTTAAATATTAAATATTAAATATTGTTAGCAGATATACCCCCGGTTTCACAGACAAGGCTTAAGCCGAGTCCCAGACTAAAGTGTAAGTCTGAGCTGTTTTAATTCAAAGAAACTTGCACTGACTGATCTTAAAATATATCAGTGCCTTTGTTTTGTCTCACGATGCACACCAGTAATGTTTTTTCTAAGGCATGTTAATAAAAATTACTTAAATGTCCTAATTGAACAATGGCCTAATCCTGGCTTAGTCTTAATATGCTTGTGATGTCTTGCATAGATCGTAGTACCTTGTCTACTTGTCCCAGATAATTTGTGATGAGATTTTTTGGCTCCAGGTGAAGTGACTCCAACACATCCTCAGCGCAGCTCCGTCTGAGTGAACTGTAGACTCTGCGGGTCAGGGGTTCCTGTCTGCGGTGAAATCTCTCCCAAAAAATCTCACATTTATACGGTTTGTCAACTTTGCAAGGTCCAGAATCTGAAGAAACCTGGCACCGAACTGCCATTTTCACTGTTTTGGGTTGAAAGAAGAACAATTGTCAGTTTATTAAAATTATAATGGATTATATACTGCACACTACCATTCAAAAGACTGGGGTTAGTATGGTTTTGAAAAAAAAAAAAGAATACATTTATTTAGTATGGGTGCATTAAATTTATCGAAAGTGGCAGTAAAGACATCTATAATGTTACAAATAAATAAATACATTTATTTCAAATTAATGCTATTAATGCTTTTATTAATTAAAATGCTATTAATGCTTTTAAACTTTCTATTCATCAAAGAAAAAATGCATCAGCACAACTGTTTTCATCACTGATAATAGTAAGAAATGTTTCTGATTTCTCTGAAGATCATGTGACACTGAAGACTGGAGTAATGATGCTGAAAGTCACAAGAATAAATTAAATTTTAAAATATATTAAAATAGAAAACAGTTGTAATAATATTTCACAATATAAGAGCTTTTACTCTATTTAATCAAATATATGCAGCCTTTGTGAGCTTAAGAGACTTCACAAATTAATGTTACAAATAAATAAATAAATTTATTTCAAATTAATGCTATTAATGCTTTTATTAATTAAAATGCTATTAATGCTTTTAAACTTTCTCTTCATCAAAGAAAAAATGCATCAGCACAACTGTTTTCATCACTGATAATAGTAAGAAATGTTTCTGATTTTTCTGAAGGATCATGTGACACTGAAGACTGGAGTAATGATGCTGAAAGTCACAAGAATAAATTAAATTTTAAAATATATTAAAATAGAAAACAGTTGTAATAATATTTCACAATATAAGAGCTTTTACTCTATTTAATCAAATATATGCAGCCTTTGTGAGCTTAAGAGACTTCACAAATATTAATAAAATCTTACCAACCTCAAACTTTTGAACGGCGGTTCAGATATATTCAGGCATATAAAAGCAGCAGCGGTCTTCGACATAAAGTCTCGCAGTGCAAACTGAGCCTAATGTTGGCCGCTTGGTCTCCAGTGGTAACCTGTCCAGCCCACGGTATTTGAAGCCATGCTGGATGGATTATTAACACAGTTGTGCATCACAGATATTGCTCAGGCCAAACTGTGTAAGTTTAAAATAGCAAGCATCTTTATAGTAACACTTAGTGAAATAATATTCAATGATATACATTTTTAATCATATTGCACACCAGGTACAGGCTCCCGAAACACAGAATATTAAATAGAACCTGAACACAACAATAAAGTGTTGAGAAAACATAATTGTGCAGCAGCTGTATGCCTCGGCGCTGAGATTAATAATGGTGAGTTGGCTGCACTGGGCCCATTAAAGAAAGTCTCCTGTGCACTCTTTCATTCGGATTCCAAGAAATAAAGTTAACAAGCACTTAGACGCCTTCACAACCTCTATATAGACACCTCAACACTTTAATAGTTTCTACATCGCCATTAACGATCAGATCAATAAAAAGCTCTTTGCCTGTCAAAGGCTAAGCAGGACTTCACTCAGGCTGTTCGTTCTCATCAAATAGCTATTTGTTGCTTCCCTTTTCGATCTATAAATATCCTTAATTAGCATCTCCCATAGAGCCCCTCCACCCTTCCAGCAGCAGATTGAACCTAGCCATCACTTCGTTCCTACATTCTCCTCTGATAGCATCATGGTTAGTGCTTAGTAAGTGTTAAAACACAAGGACGCTATATAAACAGCGTCTGCGATGTCTGCCGCTCACATTTGGGGTTGCATTTATTGCGCAGTGGTCTCGTTTTGGTACAGTTAGCACTTCTTTAATTCTACTGTGGCTGGACCTTCCAAATCTTTTTCTTCCTTTCACGCTTCGATTTTCTCACTATGGCGGATGCTATCAAGTCGCCATCCAGGCCTCAATATTGTCATGATGTATCTTGGAATCCCCTGAGCTACAGATGGCCCAGCGTAATCTTTAACCAACATTACGGCCTGCCTCCGTTATTGGACCCTCAAGACCTCAGCTGGATGGAGGGCATCTTCAGAAGGCTGGGGACGTCGTCTTGGCCTGGGTACTTGCGCACAGCCGTGTTCACTCCCTTTGCTCAGGCCCCAGGACAGCGCATGTCTAAGCTACGAAGGGAGATGAGTGGAGGGGTGTCGGAAGTGGTTGGTGAGATGTGCAAGTGGAAAATTAGCTTGGATGTCAATCACTTCGCTCCCTCGGAGATCACTGTCAAAATACAGGATGGACTTTTAGTAGTTGCAGGTATGGGTGATAAAGACTACTATAAAGAGATAAAGACACACACACACACACATATATTCAGATGCAAAAGGCTCTAAGAGCCGTCTGAAATTTTCATCTAAATTGAGCACTTTGTTTTATCAGGCTCCTATGTTTAGGTTCAGTAATTTTAGTCTAATGGCAATGTATAGTTTTTTTTTTAATGCAATTAAAGTGAAAGAATTGAACATAAATATAGGAGCCTGATACAGTTGTGCTGCTTGATATTTTTGATTTTTTTTCAGGATTCTTTGATGTATAAAAAGTTTAAAAAAGCAGAAGTTATTTGAAATTTTGTGTAAAATTCTATATACTGTCACTTTTGATCAATTTAATGTGTTCTTGCTGAATAAAAGTAATAATTTCTTTTGAAAAAATCCTTTGAATGGTGGACTAAAGGTCTATTTTATTCTGTTTTAGCACAGAGTGTGTGAAATTTTCACAAAGCTGTTGATCAATAAAAACAAATTAACAGAATGATTTTTTCTCACCACTGCCTAAGACTTCCAGGTGGTGTTGAAGCTGAAAGTCTCCAGTCCTGTCTGTCCTCCGATGGGATTCTTACAGTGGAAGCACCATCACCCAGCATTCCCCTCCCTGCTGATGTCAATATCCCCATCCAGGTATTGATTAGTTCTGACAGCTGTTTAATCTGTAATCATACAGTCTGAACATTTTCACTTATTGAAGCTCAAAATTAGGCACTGAGTGTTCTGGGTGGCATGCATTGCACTTGTTTATAATATATCACCATATTACATTTAAGTGGTGCTTTCTGTCATTCACAGTGAAATGGCCCCATTATTATCATTATTGAAAACTTTTCTCGGTAAATCCAAGGGGTAAACACTACTCATCCATCCACCGGTGCCTAATTGGTTTTGTATAAAAGCTAGACATCGCAGATAGAGTAACTGTCTCCCAGAAGCTGTAATATTAGCCAGTCTATTGGCAAAAAGCTGACAGCAATTTAAGTTTGCAGGGGAAACTAGGGTGTAATACAGGCATGGAAGAAAATGGGAGAAAAGGACTTCTCAAAACCTATTATTTCAATTATTTTGTTGTGTTATATTATTGCATAGGATGTGGCCACTCAACTTTTCTTGCTTTAGAAATGCCAGATATTGTTTACCCGTTGCATGTCTTTTTCGGCTTACTCCAATTTATTAAGGCATGCTGTCATAACAGGCTTCAAAACTAAATGTTTTTTTACATGAAAGCAAAAAGGATTTCAGAAATAATTAGAGGTATACGATTCTACAATGCCACGTAAACATCAAATGCCAAATTTAAAGTCAGTTCATAAATTAATCGCCCAGCAATTCCAATTACCAAGCTCATAATTGTTCTAATAACCAACAAAGAGATTAAATGCAAGCTTATTTTCCCGCAGGGGACATATGGCCTTTCTTCACAACCCAGAAAATTAATCATTTTTGTGTACACTGACCCTGGCATTTTAGGGTCTTGATGTGGCATTTAAGCTCTTGACTTCATTTAAAGGCTGTTTTGTGTTTGACACAGCTGGAGGAAACCGTTGGAGGAAAACAACAAGACGAGCCTCAAACCAGCGTTGAAGCCGAGGCCAAACCAGAATCATTTGAAGGAGAAACTCCTGAACCCTCAGTCTCAACTGAGCATCCTGAAAGTGGAGAGGTCACCGAACCAGACCAGCAGACTGTATCTGATGTAGATCCATCTAGAGAACCACAACCCCAGTCCAACTCAGGAGCTGCGGCGGTTACCATTGAGTCTGGAAGAGAGCGGGTTGGTGATCCCGGAGAGGAGGACAAAGAAGCTGCTTTTCAAGAGGCGACTGAGGGCACCGAGCGAGACGGAGAGGAGTCTGCAGACAAGCCTCAGGCTCCAGAGACTCCAGACACCATCACCTCCGAGCAAGGACAGCAGGCAGAGGTCAAGCAGCCTCGAGAACTGGAGGGTGAAGAGGGATATACAGACCCTGCTGTGACAGAAGATGAGCAATCAACCTTCGGGCAAACCCAAGAGGTGTTCACCCCTCAGCAGGTGCTCCAAAAGGAGATGGATGTAGACAAAATGTAGGCTACAAAATAGCAACATCCCAACTCTTGCCTTAGCCTTCGAATTTACTGTAACATGCATCTTCTTAGCACTAATAAAGACCTGAGCAAGATTGTGTGAAGCTTCTTGTTGTGCTTTACAATAACACGAGCGATTAATCAGCGAAAGCTGAGAAATGTTTCTAACTAAAGGTGACAGATGGAGATTGTCATGGTGGCACCTAGTTGACTTCTTGTGCTTGCAGAGAATTTTATATGAATTTTTTATGCAGTGAATATGGTTGCACATTACATCCCTCGAGTTCTAGTAAATATTGTGTAATTCTCATCTAACTCGGATGGTTATGATGTCAGCGCCTCTTTACCATGTTTATATTTGTGATTCATTAACCTCAAACCCTGAAAATTATACAAAGCGAGAGCGCAGATCGATTTGAGGAGAAAAATCCAATGGGCCAACACATCAGTTAATCAGCAGTAGAGTACCGTTTTCTTCAATATTTTCTCTCCGCATCCTCGTCGAGGAGATTGAAAGCGAGCCAAAGCGTTCGGAATAATCTCCACACTAATCTGTCACCCAATTACCGCCACCGTGCAAAGACAACTCCCATGGAGTCGCTCCCATAAGCACACAGCCAATCTGCCAAGCGAACACCCAGATGTGATAAAGGACAGAGGATTGTGAGACAGAGAGAAACCAAGGAAAGCGTGATGCTTGATTTATTACTCGACAGCATAAGGAGGTTATATAAGTGAGATAAGCAAACAGGTGTAAAGCTGTAGGAGAAATAACATCTCAGCTCATTTATTAACTTTACAGATTTGCAGAGAGGAGTAATAAATAAAAGGCTTGCTTTCGTAAATGTCATTTATTATAAAAATGCATAGCATACATCCCTACACAAAAAGAAAAAAACACACACAAATAAGAAAAGAAGAAGAGACAATAAACAGCCTTTGAGAAAGAGCTCCAGCACTCACGCCCAGTTCTCAGAGAAGACCATATAAATAGTCCAACATGACAAATACTCAGATGATTAAAAGAGCACTTCCTCAGGGCCAAAACAAGTTTAGGTTTATATGAGGGACAGAAAGTCCAAAACATACTCTACACAAGTATGTGAACACAAACTGTAGCTACGCAAGCTTCACTTTGTTTCAACCCAACTTTGGGTCAAATATGGACTAACCCAACTTTTGGGTTAAAAATTTAATGTAAAAATTTTACCTAACAGTTGGGTTAGTCCATATTTGACCCAACGTTGGGTTGAAACAACCCAGCATTTTTTAGAGTGTTGATTTTGCATCTCAAAGTTATTTATATTGCAACAAAAGCATGCATTGCATTCCCAGTGTTGTCCTCTATCTGATCAGAATATGACGAAGCAACAGTTTAAGGAGAATCTTAACTTAGAACTCAAGCTAGAAAACGAGTTAAATGTTACTTAAATCTCTTGTTGTTTGCAAACCTGTATGAGCTTCTTCTACGGAACACAAGATTTTCGAAGGACTCTTTGAAGAACTTTTTCTTTGTTGTTGTTCATACAGTGAAACTCAAAGAGGTTTAAAATAACATTGGATCATATTGACACTTATAGTAAGGACAAAAATGTTTTGTGTTGCATAGAGGAAATAAAGTCATTCATGTTTGGAGCAACATGTGGACGAGTAAATGATGAGTTCATTTTTGGGTGAACTATCCTATCCCTTTAAATTGCTGACATCTGAAGGGAGCTTTATCGCCCCCTTGAGGATTGAGACTTGCCATTACAATGTTTAACCACGCTTTTGCATTTATGTACTTGCGTAGAGTATGTTTATGGCCGTAGACTCTTTATTACAGAAATTCGTCTGGTCTCATCTCATTTCGAACCTTTCCCTTGTTACTTGACTGGTAGCTCTATCACGTTCATTTTTCTTCTCTGACGTAGTAACTGAAAGCTGCTGGTATTTGATCCAACCATGTACCATGTAGAGTAACACTTGATTTATGGACTACTCACTAGCAGATTAATGACTTTTGATTTAAGTAAATTTATGAAACTGATAAAACTAGGTTTTGGCACTGGCTTGGAACAAATACCAAGGGCATGTAAGCTCACATTCACTCCCTGGCTGCAAAGACTTCGGCTGAAGCCATACTGGGTTCCTGAGGTCTGGCCTCGGGTTCTTCCATGGGTTCTGCGGGCATTTCGTTGCTGTAGAGGTAGTACGGAGGGGTCTGCCGGGCTTCAATGATGAGAACCCCTTCCGGAGACAGAGAGGCAAACACAGTGAGAGGGTCCACATCGGATGGGATTCTGTGAAAGAAGAAAGAGTAGAACGATTCCAAAATGGGGTTTTCACAGCAATGCCATTGGGTTCCTCAGAGAACATTTCAGTAAGCAGTTCTTAAAAGAACAACAAGAAGAACCTTTTAATAATCTAAAGAACCTTTGTGCAATGAAATGTTTCCATGGATGTTAAACTTTCTTCATGGAACCATCAATGCCAATGAAGATATACCTCTTTGATACAGACTGAACAAGATTCTGATTTAGGCCATTATAAATTGTCACTGTACTGAAAGCTAATATGACCACAAAACCAGTCTTAAGTAGCACGGGTATATTTGAAGCAATAGCCAACAAATTCATTGTATGGGTCAAAATTATATTTATTTTTCTTTTATGCCAAAAATCATTAGGATATCAAGTAAAGATCATGTTCCATGAAGATATTTTGTGAATTTCCTACCATAAATATATCAAAACTTAATTTTTGATTAGTAATATGCATGGCTAAGAACTTCATTTGGACAACTTTAAAGCTTTAAAACTTTTTAACAAACCATACATCAATGGAAAGCGTATTTATTCAGCTTTCAGATGATGCATAAATCTCAATTTCAAAAAATTGACCCTTATGACTGGTTTTGTGGTCCATGGTCACATATCTACTGTAAATGCATACCATAATTTTTCACCTTAAAAAGCGCTTTTGGATTGTACTCTGCAGTTGCACTGAAGCTTGAAATCAAATGTTACAATCTGACAAATGCTAGTTTAATATTAACAACTACACAGTATTGCGTGAAAATAACATAACCCAGACTAATTGAGTTTTAACTCGAGTCTAAAGTTGATATTAACCCAGAATTGTGCAAGTTGCTCACACTATCCCCATGTGTACTCAGTATATTCTCATTTTGATTTAATTTCCAACAAACTTCATTTTCTGTGTGGCAGCTTGTGGCTAGAAGATAATTCCCAATGCATTTCGTGGTTTTCATTTAAATGTTCTGCCTGCCATCACATGCAATGAGAGAAAGAGAGAGAAAGTGAGCGAGTCCTGCTCCCTCCAGGTGCTGGGCTCAGAAATAGAGTCTGTTGCCAATTATTACAAATCGCCTCCTGATGCAAAGTTTATCACCAGAAATTTCCATCTGCACACTTGTCTAATCACCCGGCAGGCAGACTGACTGCAGCCATTTTAATGAGAGGAGTTCTTACTGTTTGTTTGAATTGTGATGCCTTTAAGCCTGGATTGCCATAAATTCATATCTGCTCTACAGAGAAAGGGTGGAACTTGTTTTGAACATGAATGGATGGTGATATCATACAAAGTCACTTCCTGCTGGTCTTCTGCTGCACAAGTCTAGAGGTGGGGGACCTTTTAGGGCCGCTTTAGAGATTTGAGAGGTGAATGCAGTGTTTGGGTAATGCTAGATAAAATAATTGTACTTAACACAGTGTATAGAAATAAATGCATTTCCATGGTCAGCAATATATTACTAAATGCACTGCAAAAGTCAACATCCAAACCTTCCTTGTAATGCTCTGCATAGGCAGAAACTCCACACATAGTGAAAAAAGAAACCCTCATGCAATTATTTATAGAGTTTGACTTTAACAAGTTTCTAAACTAATGATGAGATGCCCTACTCTAACAAGCATAAAAATATACAAAACACACAAAACCTGACCATTTTTAATTAGACTGACTATTTTTCTTTTTCTTTTCAACACATGAATATTAAGCACGTTTAATATATTATCATTGTCAAAAAAAATTGGGGCTGGAAAAAAGTATGTTCACTGAATAGTGCCATTCAAAAGTTTGGAGTCTGTAAGATGTTAATGTTAGTGAAAATTATTTTATGTGCACCAAGGCTGAATTGTTTACTGTAAACAGTAATATTGTGAAATACTATTACAAATTATTACTTATTATATACAATTTCAATTTTTTTTTATTTTAATATATTTTAAAATGTCATTTATTCCAGTGATGGTAACGCTCATTTTTCAGCATCATTACTCCAGTTCTCAATGTCTCATGATCCTTCAGAAATCATTGTAATAGGCTGATTTGCTGCTTACAAAAAAATTACAAAAAAATGTGCTGCTTAATATTTTTGAGCAAACCGCGATGCATTTTTCCTCAGAATTTTTTGATAAATAGAAAGTTTAGAAAAATAGCATTTATTTGAAATAGAAATCTTTTGTAACTAAAATTATGCCTTTACTGAAACTTTTGATCAATTTAATGTGTCCTTATTGAATAAAAGTATAAATTTATATATAAAAAAAATCATACTGACCCTAAATTTTTAGAACGGTACAGCATACAAAACTACATTTACAGGGTTAGTTCACCCAAAAATGAAAATTAGGCTGTGTTTTACTCACCCTTGAAGCATCCTAGGTGTGACTTTCTTCTTTCAGACGAATCCAGTCAGAGTTATATTAAAAATTGTCCTGGCTATTCCAAGCTCTATGATTGCAGTCAGTGGGTGTTGCATTGCTTCAGTCCAAAAGAAGTGAAATAAAAAGCGCCCATCCATAAAAAACAATGCCTCACACGTCTCCGGGGGGTGAACAAAGGCCTCCTGTAGCGAATTAATGCATTTTTGTAAGAAAAATATCCATATTCAAAACGTAATAATCAATTTAATCTAGCTTGCGCTCACTGTTGTACACTGGAAGCAGCTCCGGGAGCATGACGTATGAGGTCGGTGTTGCGCATGCGCCGGTGAGTCTCGTGAAAACCAACGTTTGTTTACAGGAGCAAAAGAAGCAAAGTTTCCTTACTTTAGCAAAGGAAAACCAGTCTCCTCTTGGCTTATATCGAAATCCTCTGACATTCTTCTTTACAAATCCTCGTTTTGTACTTCTAATTAGTGACCGTTGTTTTGTTTTGATCTCTCCACTGCGTTTCCGCGTTCGTCACTTCTGAGCGGCGCATGCGCAACACCGACCACGTACGTCATCTGCCCGGAACTGCTTCCGTGTACAACAGTGAGCGCAAGCTAGATTAAATTGATTATTACGTTTTGAATATGGATATTTTTCTTACAAAAACGCATCAATTCGCTACAGGAGGCCTTTGTTCACCCCCCGGAGCCGTGTGAGACACTTTTTTATGGATGGGTGCTTTTTATTTAACTTCTTTTGGACTGAAGCACTGCAACACCCGCTGACTGCAATGATAGAGCTTGGAATAGCCAGGACAATTTTTAATATAACTCCGACTGGATTCGTCTGAAAGAAGAAAGTCATATACACCTAGGATGCCTCGGGGGTGAGTAAAACGCAGCCTAATTTTCATTTTTGGGTGAACTAACGCTTTAATACTACTTAATTTTGGTCTAATGCTGTTCGGATCAGCATTTTACACCTATGGTGCCCAGTTAGAGCTTACTAGGGTTTAGAACAGAGCTAATGTAGTGTTTCATTGTTGTTTTTAATCTCTGCCTTTAGAAAGAGAGTTACAGAGATACAAAGAGAGAGAGAGAGAGAGAGAGAGAGACAGAGAGACTCTGAGCTTTGTCTGTCATCATGGCCAAATAAGGCTGGAAGGTTCCATGCTTGTTGCCAAGCTTCTGTGGAGTTTATATAAACCTTATCATGTAGCTGCCTTCAGTGGCCTGACACTGTTCAATTAGCACAGCAATGCTACAGCCGTCCTGCGCTGTGACTCAGACACAAAGACTGAGATTTCATTCAATACTGAAAGCTATCAGTAAAAACGATCAGCTTAATTAAAAAATTGATTATTCTACCCAGTACTTATGCGTGACCTATATCTTCTATAAGAGTATTGTGTTCTTAGCTCAGCAGAATGCTAATGTTCAACACTGTTGGAAAGTCTCTAACATTTCGCATCACCAACATGGTCTGTCAACATCAGATCAAATAAGAAGTTTAGACTGAAAGTAGAAGAAGGACCTACATTAGCGTTTAAAAGTTTGGGTTCAGTAAGTTTTTTTTTAAAGTATTTTATGTTCCACAAGGCGGCATTTATTTGATTAAAAAATACAGTAAAAACAGTAATATTGTGAAATATTATTACAATGTAAAATAACTTTTTAAATTCGAATATGTTTTAAAATTTAATTTATTCCTGTGATGCAAAGCTGAATTTTCAGCATCATTCAGTGCCACATTATCCTTCAGACATCATTCTAATATCCTGATTTGCTGCTCAAGATTCTTATTATCACCAATATTATAATATATCATATTATATTATGCTGCTCCATTTCTTATTATTATCAATGTTGCTTAATATTTTTGTGAAACCGTGACATATTTAAGATTCTTTGTAAACAGAAATACAGAGATGAACATTTTCTGAAACAGAAATCTTGTATACCATTAGAAATATCTTTACTGTCACTTTTGATCAATTTAATGCATCCATGTTAAACTTAAATAATAATTTTAAAAAAACTTTCGAATTATAACGTATGTCTCTTGTGTTAGAATACTAAAATTGTGCTGCATTTGGTCAATAATGTAATTCTTTTTCTTTCTCAGAGTCTCTTTCTTGGTCTCTGTCAGAGAAACAGCATGGTGACAAAAAAGAAAAAAAGAAAAACTTCAAATCACCATGTCGCTTAATTACTGTCGACATCAGAGCCACATGATATGTTGTCTGAGTCTAACGAGAGTTTTCCCTTTTCTATTTTATCTCCTAACTTTGATTCTTTTCCTCTGCCTCTACCATCCAATTTGACTCTGAAGAGCGAGAAGAAAGCAGAGAGGTTGGGGCGGGTGGAGGAGTGGGAATGCTTTGTGTTGCTTTAATAACTCCGGGAAGTTGCGTCATCATTCTAGAAGGTTCCAAATCAGAAGCCTCCGGAAACTTTTGATACAATCATGATACGTACTGAATTTTCTTCGTGAAGTTTTTGGTAACAATTCCGCCCTCGTCTTGCTTTTCCTCATGCTTCCCTGGTGAAAAGACATAAAGGCAGTTGTTAACGCAGAGATCGATGCCTTCAAGCGAGATGATCGATATGACCATACAACACTTATGACATTCTGCAGTTATCAGCTTTTAAACAAGAGGTGTAGAGAATTGCTTTTGCTTTAAACACAACATCAATATATACAGGTATCTTGAAGTCGATCCCAGCACTGGTTGCTCATGAAAAGCTATAATGTTTGGCACAGAAGTGTAACCTTTACCACACTGACATTAAATTAGACTCGAACAGGTTTATATTCTAAAAGACTTTCTGTCCATATAAGGCTGTTTTTTTTGTTTGAAGTCCCTTCCCGTTTTACAGTCATTGTGAAGGCAACACTATATTTTGTGCTATTTCAAATCAAGACGACCCGTTTAAAAGCCTCTTGGCCTCATTCTCTGCAGCTGTTGGTCACTAAATGCCAGTCATGCCACACTGTGTCTCGCCGTGGCCTACATATCTACAATAACTGGCTCTTTAGAGAACACTATGAGCACAAACACATTTGATTGATTATCCTCCTGTCCATATGCTCATACTCTGCAGCTAATATAATTTTAGCTAACAGTTTAACATGTATATGAATGAAAGGAGAGCAAAGTTTCTCAATGTATATATGTACTGTATATATGGAAGCTTATTTCTGCCTCATTTTTCAATTATCATAATTGCGAGGTTATATCTTAGAATAGCAAGTTATCAAAATTCACAAGTCACAATTGGAAAAATGACTTTTTTCCTCATAATTCTGAGTTTACATTTCACAGTTGTGACTTTTTCTTGGAATTCTAGAGTATATCTAGCAGTTCTGACTTTTTTCTCTCGTAATTGCGAGTCTATATGTCGCAATTCAGACTTTTTCCCTCATAATTGTGTTTACATCTCACAGTTTTGAATTCTTTCACAAAATTCTGAGTGTACATCTCGCTGTTCTGATTTTTTTCTCGGGAATACTAGTGTATATCTTGCAATTCTGACTTTTTTTTTCTCAAAATTCTTATTTACATCTCACAATTGTGACGTTTTTCTTGGAATTCTATAGCTTACATCTTACAATTCTGGCTTCTTTCTCTGAATTTTAGAGTATATCTCACAGTTCCGACTTTTTTTCTCATAGTTGCGAGTTTATATCTTAGAACGGCAAGCTACAAACTCGTAATTACAAGTTGTCGCGATTCTGAGTTTTTCCCCCCCTCCGAATTCTGTGTTTACATCTAACCGTTGTGACTTTTTGTCTCACAGTTGTGAGAAGTAACCTCAGAATTTGGAAGAAAAAAGTCAGAATTGCGAGATGTAAACTAGCAATCGCAAGATATCAATTAGGAAAAAAACCTGGTTTATAACTTGCAATCGCAATTTTGAGAAAAAAAAGTCTGAATTATGGGATGTAAACTCCCAACTCTGAGAATAAAACTCAATTGTGAGATAAAAAGTCGCAATTACCTTTTTTAAAAAAGATGTTTAGACATGTCTGTGGCATTTGTTTGACAATGCTTTCCTTCAGGACAAGTTGAACTTAATGTTTTGCCGATTTTCAAGGTGTTCCAAAACTGGTCACCAGAATCTGAGGTCTGTGAAAAGGCCTTTGGTAAAACAGAGCGTAGGGTAGTTCACTTTGATATCTGTGTGTGACACTTTTAGAATGAGGTTGTGTGACGTTGAGTCCTCCTCACACTGTGACTGAGTGACCCAGCTGGCATACCAGCACAGTGTTTCTAAATATCCCAGCGCACCAGGCCTTTGCTCTCTCCTGAACTCTGAACTTCTGCCATGCCGTCACAGTCAACAAATATACAGTATTTATGGAGCAGACAGCAACTGCCCTTTACCCTTTCCGCTTTATAAGTTTTACTAAAGAACTTTAGTCATTAAAGAGAAAAAAGCAAGGGAAGGCGTGCAGTGTGGGACTCTCTATTTGAGGTCTAATTCAGTGTGTTTATGTGAGTGATCCTCAAGGGATCTCAGCAGGTGGCTGATTACAAGAGATTTGCTGGTAATGTGTAAGTCATGCCAAAGGCCTTTCATTCTCAAACCACAGTCGAGAGACAGCAACAGTGATGTATGGAATAAGCCTATGGAGTCCAGAATGGCATTATTGAAAACCTGGTGGGATTTTATTTTTATTTTTATATTTAATTAATCAATTAAATAATGGTTGGGGGAAGCAAAAGAAAAGTTGCATATAAAAATAAAGTAAAATAAATTGTTGTGTTGATATTGTGATAATATGTGTTAAATTAGAAAAACAAACCAGAAAAGTAAAACTCATACTAAAGGAGTTATGAGTAAACAAACAAACAAACAAACAAACAAATAAATAAATAAATACGTTTTTAAATTGGAAAAAATAAAACATACTAAAAGAGTTGTATACTTTGCAAATAAATAAATAAACAAAAAAACAAAGACAACGTAGAAAAAAAAACATACTAGAGTTATGTTATGCTTTATGCAAATAAAAATAAATAAATACTTGAGGGCAAAATTTATTATGTTTTGTTTTGTGAAAAGAGGTATATAAATAATAAGCATGGTAATAAATATAAATAAAGTAATCAGTTTTTTGGTTGTATTTTATATAACATTCCATGTTATTCCATGATTTATTATTATAGGCTATAAAATATGTGACCCTGGACCACAAAACCAGTCACAAGGGTCAAACTGAGACATCTTATCCTTTCCATTTCCATTAAATGGCTTTCCATTGATGTATGGTTTGTTAGGATAGGAGGACAATATTTGGCCAAGATAAAACTATTTGAAAATCTGGAATCTGAGGGTGCAAAAAATAAAATAAATTCAAAATATTGAAAAAAAATCGCCTTTAAAGTTGTCCAAATGAAGTTCTTAACCATACATTTTACTAATCAAAAATTAAGTTTTGATATATTTACGGTAAAATATCTTCATAGAACATGATCTTTACTTAATACTACCCTAATTATTTTTGCATAAAAGAAAAATCAATAATTTTGACCCATACAATGTATTGTTGGCTGTTGCTACAAATAAACCCGTGCTACTTATGACTGGTTTTGTGCTCCAGGTCACATATGTTATCAATTACTCATCCTTCTCAAAGTTCAGACGTGTTTTCTCACCTGACACCTCTACAAAACCGTCTTTAGTTTTGACATTAAGCTCCTCAGGTCTGAAGCTGTGCACGTTCACGCACACTTTCCACGGCTCGTCTGGGTTGGTCAGGGGAGCGCTGGATCGGCGCGGACCCTCGCTGTATCTGGCGCTGAAGCCCCGCGGGAAGCCCGTGCTCAACGGGCCCGTCCACGGCGCGTCAAGGCGGGTGCTCAGTCGAGGTCGTGCCCAGCCGGGCCAGTCCATAGATAACTCGTCGTGAAAAGGTGGCAGTCCAAAGTCATCGTCCATAAATCGAGAAGCGAGCGACTGTTCACCAAACGGATCCCTTGGAATCCTCTGTCGGTTGCCCATAGTGTAGTAATCCCCTTCTGCCATGGTGAAACTAGGAAAACAGTGACTCTAGAGAACTTTTCTTGTTCAAAACGTCGCGTTCCTGTCAGAAGTCCGAAATTAATCTATTATCAAAAAGAGCGCAGTTTGAAAAAAAGTCTCTAGGCGCGTAATTACGCACCCAAGTTTACGCGTAATACTGCGCTCATGTAGGAGTTCTAGAAGTTTACTGACGATGTAAGCTCTTTCCACTGGTTTATATGTGATTTACCGGTCGACAAAGTCCAGAAAGTGCTCGGCGGTACACGACAGCTGACTGAAGACCCTCCCTATCCAAGTTTAGACCCCAGGCTGTGACTGGCTCCACCGGACAGCGACCGGTCCAATCTCACCCTCCCCCAGATGACTCATTCACTTCATAATAGAAAACAACTCACTCCTCAAGGCCGGAGAGGAGTCACACACTCATATGAAGAACACTAACACGAAATGCAACAGAGGCATGCGGTATCTCCTTCTCCTTCTTCAGATGAGTCGTCATGAAGAGTAAAGCTGAAAGATGAGCAAGAAAACATGCAACAAGTTGTATTTCAGGAAGTATTCTATCCGCTGGAAAGTATGCAGTGGCACAAAAAGCCTCACTTTAAATGTAATTTCATGAGACAAAATATCAAACCAACTGATAATTATTTTATCGAAATATAGCACTTTTCTGACAGGAAAAAAAAACGACCGGTCCAATCTCACCCTCCCCCAGATGACTCATTCACTTCATAATAGAAAACAACTCACTCCTCAAGGCCGGAGAGGAGTCACACACTCATATGAAGAACACTAACACGAAATGCAACAGAGGCATGCGGTATCTGCTTCTCCTTCTTCAGATGAGTCGTCATGAAGAGTAAAGCTGAAAGATGAGCAAGAAAAACATGCAACAAGTTGTATTTCAGGAAGTCTTCTATCCGCTGGAAAGTATGCAGTGGCACAAAAAGCCTCACTTTAAATGTAATTTCATGAGACAAAATATCAAACCAACTGATAATTATTTTATCGAAATATAGCACTTTTCTGACAGGAAAAAAAAAAAAAAAAAAAAAAAAAAAAAAAAATAATAATA
>NW_015657292.1:27997-31747 GCF_001515625.1 Sinocyclocheilus rhinocerous
ATATATATATATATAAACTGCATAAAATTTGCAAATTTGTTAATGTTACTGCTGCTATTTCTTATCAAGAAGCTTCATCTCAATTTGCACATTGTTACTGTTACTGCTGCTATTATTATTATGCAGTTGCACTCAAATTGCTAAAGGTTACTGTTTTATTATTTTGCACATAAGTCAATATTGCACACTTGCACATACAGATGTACATAGTCTATATTTCTACTTCTGTAACACAGCTGTACTTTTATTATCTTTGTGTGTTTTTAGTTTTTACATAGTTTGCACTATGCAATTTAATTGTACAGCGGAACTTGTTTTTCCTCACTGTGCACATGATAATAAATGCTTTGAATCTCGAATCGCACAATTATTTTATCCACTCTGGGCGACTCAACTTACCCCACTCTCCCTTTTTTCACTAAACAAATCATGAATACAAAGAAATAACTTCAGTGTGAATAAAGAGAGTGCAATTTTAAAGAAGCAACATACTGGGTGAATTAATTAGATGAATAATTTATTTAGAACTCTTTGAATATCATTACATATTCAGACCACAGAGAACTAGTCATTAATTTACTTTAGCAAGGGAGACATTGATATTCTTGTGCACATCGACAACAGTATATATACATTGTAGAATAGGGGAAATTGGGGAATGTTCCTGACATAATCTTCGTCCTGCATTGAGAATTTTAACTTTGCGCTAAAACACAGACTTGCTTGTTTTACATCTTCACAGCTCATTCTGTGCAAAAATAAATGAATTACTCATATTACAGGTGTTTGCAATAATTTTTGCAACTACAGAAGCCAGATTCGGTGAAATAGGTTGGATTCATGGCAACATTTCAGTTTTTTTTGAGGAAATGCAAATTATGTCAATTAGAAAGCCAGCCTTGTAAACAGTCAGTACCACTACTCCATCTCAATAAATAAAGCCCATGCCTAATATTGCCGCACTAAACGTTGGCATATTTACACAACGGATTTACATAATCATTTACTAAACTCATTTACGGTTTGAGAACAAGATGATAAAACATTTGTGATACACTTTCACGTTTTTCCTCTTTCGTCTACAACTTATTATCTGTACAAGTGTCAGAATTCACAACAGTCAGACAGCTAATAATGTACAGTGCATAGAGATCACCATGCCTTCATTTAACAAGCACTCCAATAGACTTTATGACACAGAAACAAAGAAGCTGCCATCATCTGTCATGATGAAGGTGATGATTTTTACGCGTCGTTTCATCAAGCGGTATGGCACACCAAATATATATCTTTGATCCTTTGAAAAAAGTCCTTGGTCTAGTCACTCTGACTGATTTCTTATGACAGTCATCTTCATTTCTCCCGGTCTGTAATAGTTTCTCTGCTGTTGCACTGATGTGCAACCAATTAATATGCTTTATAAAACATTCATATTTATAAACATCATTGTGTGTGATTTAATAAGTGCAGGACTGGATGTTTAAACTGTGGGGTTTGGAGGAAAACGAACAGAAACAAGTCAGAAATAAATGATACAGGCAAAAAAGTTTTTCTATGTGAATATCAAAGGTCTTACCTTATAAATAATTCAAGAGATCTAAATAATAAATATTCAAACCGCACTCAGAAATGATCGCAGATAAAAAGAAATACAAAAAAACGAGCAATAAAAAATAATTTAAAAATAATATACAATTTAATACGGCTCAAGGGTTGTGCATTTCAAAAATTACATAACAATAATCATAATAATTAATTGTGACCCTCTCTGTGAAATCCAGGCTAAAGTCTCAAAATCTAATTATGAGATAACAAGCATCAAAGTTTGATTTCAACCATTAATTTCACTATGATTTCAATCTTTGACATGGCCTTACTCAGTCAATATTAAAGATATAATTGTTATATTTTCACAGAGTGTTCTACATCTTTATGAAGGATGATTTTATGTAGAAAACAGCAAATCACACAAAAAAAAAACTTTACATTTACATTTAGTCATTTTGCAGACGCTTTTATCCAAAGCGACTTACAGTTGGGGAATACATAAAGCGATTCTTCTTAAAGAGGCAAACAGTCACAGGAAGTGCTCGTAATACCAAGTTTTAGGCATTGTTCAAATAAGTACAAGCTAGAAAGGGAAGGAATCAATAAAGAGAAAGATTTTTATTTTTTTATTTTTTTTTTTTAAAGATGAAGTCAAGTAGCGTTTAAAGAGATGAGTTTTCAGCTGTCGCTTGAAAATTGTCAGGGATTCAGCATTCCGGATAGGAGTGGGAAGATCATTCCACCAGCCAGGAACGGTGAACGAGAATGTTCTGGAAAGTGATTTTGAGCCTCTCTGTGACGGTACCACGAGGCGTCGCTCACTAGCGGATCTCAGACTTTAGCTGTGTTTTCACAGGCAGGGTCACAATTATAGCAGTGCTTTGAATCTCAGAAACAACAGGACGGGGAAAATTTACCTTTTCTTTGTTCACTCAGACGCAGCCTCGAGTCCTACAGATACAAATATCTTTCTATCTCTTGAGGTCTGCAAGATTAATATGTATGTTAATGTATTTGGTAACGCCTGGACCCGCAAAACGGTTCCCACCAGTGGAGCACATCCGCTGCGTTTTGATTGTCCACCACCACCATCATCACCATCTCCATCACAGCCAGTGACATTTGAATTGTTTTCCAGTTCAACAGAAGATAAATAAAGCTGGCATTTGGGCTGATGGGGTGTGCGTTTGCCAGTGGGGCCGATTCGGATGGCACATTTTTCAAAGGTGTGGGCAACACAGAAGCAGCTGTTATGGAAGCAATAAATCTTTCTCCTCAAGCGCTTCTGACATCTCCTATAAAAAAGAGAAACACTAGAAAAATACGATAGATTCAAACATGGGTTTTTACGGTCAAGGCTATGAGCGTCTGGTGAGTGACCCTGCACTTCCTTTTATCTACCACGCCGGTTTTGATAAACGACTAACAATATCCTCTCACCTATGAGCAAAACAAGGAATAGCAGAACTCACAGATTGAATTTCCCGGTCCGGTCTTTCCTACAACAGCAGGCTTTGTGATTGATTGACAAGTTTTCCTTTGAACGGGATGGATGAAAGCACACAGTTTAGTACACAACAATATGGAAAGCTTCAGTCTTATCTGACACTGAACAGATGATCCTGTCACTGCCTGGTGTTCCACATCTAAGCACAGCATGTTCTCAGCGCCGCTCCATTTCACTTCCAGTTACAGTGAGATGTGGTCCTGGGATTGTGCTGTAGCTCAGCATTCTGGCATCTGGTTCTTCTGTAAATTAGCGACGGGCTCTGCTGTAGCTCACTACTGAGTCATAGCTTCTGCTCCGACTGCGACTGCGTCTGCTGTACATAGAGTTCCACGACGAGCTGCGACTGTAGCTCCTGTATGACGAGTAAGTGTGACTGCGACTGCGGCTGCGACTCCGTGAACGGCTGCGACTGAGAGTAAACAGACGCCAGGACAAGAGGCTGGAGGATCGGCTGCTGACGGAGGGACTGGGACGGTAGTAGGGGACCGGCCTCTTTCTGGCACTGTGCAGGAAAGAGAATACAAACAATGACATGTTAATACATCATTCTGAATGGGGAAAATGTCACAAAGTAGCTGAAGTTGTCCGCACACTGAGAACATATAATCCGACCAAATAAGGTATATAAAAAATATATTTTATTTTCCATATGCAAAAGTGAAAAAGTCAAGAGACAAAAAAAAAAAAAAAAA
>NW_015657292.1:32012-69847 GCF_001515625.1 Sinocyclocheilus rhinocerous
ATATATATATATAAACATTAATTTGAAGAATTAATTTGTTTCTCTTGAGGATGCAAGCAGAAAGAATTGGAATGCTGACATTCCTGCCACTTACATTTTAATTTGTTAAATATATTTGCTAATTTGACAATGCCTTCAGCTTCCAATTAGAATTCTATTAATATATTCTTAGCTCAGTTTAAACATTTTACAGTGTTTAAATCCATTCTGCAGTTTTCCACAGATTTGCCCACACAATCAGTAAACCCAGATCTCCAAAGATAGATCGGCGGAGCAGTTTCCATTTGTTAGCTTGTATTGTAACACTAGTAGTTCTGTAAGAACAGACCTTGTAATTCTACGGGCTTCCAGGTGACTGGGGGAATCTCTTCTTCTCTTCCTCATTGGAGAGCAAGGTCTTCTCCTGCTGTGCTTTCTATTCTTGCAGGAACTGCAGTCTCTTTTCCGCTCTCGAAACCTTTTCATCCACACATGAAAGAGATGTGAGCATGTATGTGTTAATTAATGTCGCAGTCATCGTCAAACCATTATTTTAGAAAAAACACTTCTTCTTTTAGCTGAAATTCACCTGTCTAGTGTGCACCGTGAGTGATTTCTTTTTCACTTTTGCATATGGAAAATAAAATATATTTTTTATATACCTTATTTGGTCTGAACTTTAGCTACTTGGTTGACTAAACTTTTTTTTTTTTTTTGAGCGCACACAATTAATAATATAATAATACAGAAGTTACATAGATTAAGGGATATAAAATCCTGCCTTCAACAGATTTTTCTAAATACCTAATATTATTCTCCTTTAGGAAAAGAATAGTTAGATGTTAGATTTTTTGAAGAAATTAATACATATGTTCAAAAAAGATGCATAAAATTGGTCAAAAAATAATTTTTTTATGAAAGATAAAAAAATATTTTTATTTCAAATAAATTATGTTCTTTTGAACTTTCATTTTATGAAAAAAAATAAAAATCCTATATAAAAAAAAATAATCAAGGTTTCCACAAAACTTTAAAACAGCACAATTTTTTTAAATAATATTAAGAGATATCACTTTATCACAAGGTTTTACTATTGTAATTACATTTTTCTTCTTTTTTCATGACTTTGTTGTATAGTTGTATATCTTTATACTTCGTCATGTTTTTTATTCCTTTCACATGCAAGTTAGTGTTTTTTTGGCAAATAAAAAATGCTTATCACAAAAAAGAGAAATGTTTCTTGAGCACCAAATCAGGATATTATACTGATTTCTGAAGATCATGTGACACTGAAGACTGAGAGCAAGGTCTTCTCCTGCTGTGCTTTCTATTCTTGCAGGAACTGCAGTATCTTTTCCGCTCTCGAAACCTTTTCATCCACACATGAAAGAGATGTGAGCATGTATGTGTTAATTAATGTCGCAGTCATCGTCAAACCATTATTTTAGATAAAACACTTCTTCTTTTAGCTGAAATTCACCTGTCTAGTGTGCACCGTGAGTGATTTAAACTGCGGTGACTGCTCGCACTAGACAGACTGTCTCTCCGAGAATCCAGTGAATAACTGGATGAACGGGAATATGATCTATAAATGAGCCGAGGGAGATCATACTGTCAGATACAAAAATACCAGTTTGCAACTAAATCGAAAGCTTCAAATCAGAGTTGTGTTTTCTATAATGAATGGCAGCTGTGTGACCCACCTCCTCCCTGAGGACAGGGATCGGCTTCTGGAATAGCGCCCTGAGTATCTGCTTTGGGATGATATGCTTCTGCTGCGGGACCTCGCTCGATCCTGATATCTATCATAAGGCAGACTCCGATTCCTATCAGTGACGACACCCAGGGGCTGTGTCTTCCCCAAATCAGAGCACGTGCCCGCTTCTTCACTGCAATTATAAGAGGGAAATTATTATTTTTTTAATTATTATGATTGTATAATCAATTATACATTTTATAATTATTATAGTTATTTTTATTTACTTTATTACTTCACAATATAATAGGAGACCTGTTGCAGAAAGAGACTGCACTCTGTACATGGGTTATTATAGTTAACTAAAGCTATAACTATAAAAAAAAAGTTACTTGAAGTAAAACCTAAAACTAAATTAAAAAACAAAAGTTCTAAAAAATGTGTAAAATACTAAATACACTCAAAAAAAAAAGTTTCGGTCTAAATTGAAACTTTATGTGCACATGAGCACTGAGCAGTGTGGGCACTACTATTACATAAAACTTACCTGTTTCATTCACGTATGACTGACGCATATGAATCACATTAAGTTTATTGATTTGTTTATGTTAAAACTATGTAATCTAAATGGATGGAAAATTTGTATGTAATTGAAATACATAAAAAAATGTTGAAAAAATTTGAAAATTTGAGTGTACTAAAAATGGAAAATATAAAAATTATAATTTTAATAATACTAATAAAACACTGCTTTGTACAGTTGTTGTTTTTTTGCCATGTTCGGTCTGAATTTTCTATATTATTTTAACTTGAAAAGTCACTCATCAGTGGCCATATGTAAAGAGTGAAACAGAAGCCGAACCTACATCCAAAATTATACACTTACGCTGGAAAGATACACTGTAAAAAAAAATTCCGTAGAATTTACGGTAAAAAAACGTCAGCTGTGGTTGCCGGAATTTTACCGTGTTAATGTTTATGTCAAGGTTTAATGGTATTTTAGACAGTGATAGATCTGATGTATAGCATATATTCTGTTTACTTACTCTTACTGTAACTGTAATAGAATGAGTTCAGACCGATGTAAAGTTGGTGTAAAATGCATTCAAAACAGCCTCACCCTTTGAGCTTGTTGAAGACAGAGCTGTGAAGGGTGTTTTCTTTGAGCACTGGTTTACCCAGAGAGTCATAGCTGGTTAGAGAGTTGCCTGAATCTGAGGCATTGTCTCCATCGACTAGCCTAAGCTTCTCAGGAGATGTCAGATCCTGGCATGAGATCTTTCCGTTTCCGGACACCTTTGACTTTGGGATGCCTGTTTTACTTGACAGTGGAGATGACGTGTCATTTCCCGAATCGTAATCTGCATGTCCTTTGCCCTTTTTGGATATCGAGTCCTGGACGATCACCATTTTGTTTAAACCCTCAACCCCAGGACGTGATGGCGAGATCTGCGAGCAGACAAAGCAAAGTTGTTGTTATTTTTCTAAAGAAAATCAAGGCCGCATCAATAATCTGCTACCTGCATGATACAGTTTGAGTACTCTTTAAAAGGCACATATGTCCATACAGAGCACAGAGAGGAAATGAATCAAGTTTTTTTTTGGGACAGAAACTAAAAGATTAAAAATGCCATGCAGATCTGTCACATGCGAGAAATTTGAAAAGAAAGGAGAAGAACAAAGCAAGAACTCTTACAAAAGAAACTAATGAAATAGAGACTGAAGAGAGAAAATAAACAATGAACCAATGCTAATGAAAGAGACAGATCAGAAAAGAGAGAAAAGAACCTACATGAATAAACTTCCAGCTACTTTTATGTTAGAAGAAAAAGAGAGTAAAAGGAAACAGAAATCCCCAATTCGAAAGCACTTTTCCTTTAAAGAACATTGAACAGACATCACAGAATGGGCTTAAGTAAAAAAAAATATATAGTTATATGAAAAGGGTTGCAGACAAAAGAAATATCTCCATCATTCTAACTAGGTAAAATCCTTGAGAAAAACAAAAAGAACATGTTTCTGCTTTAGTCCTCTGTCGGAAGAGATTTTACAGTCCACCAGCGGCCTACAATAAGACCCTAAATCTGCGGATAGCATCGACTTACCAATCAAGACTTCCTCCTTAAGTAGGTAAGGTGTAAGAAAAAGGGAAGAGCGGGTGACATAAGTGCATCATTAGAGTGGTAAAGTGCAAGAAAAAGACAATAACCCTCTCTTCTTTAAATCCAACTCCGCTCTGCCACATACCGGCATGAGCCTTTTTCTTTACCTTTGTTGTGCACCTGTAGGTCTTAAATGAGTTCTCATTTTCTGTTGTGGGACTGATGGAACAAATTCAAACAGACTCTGCATCCTTCGTGGAAAATGGAAAGAAGCTGCTAAACTTCAATAAAGTTCTAGTTTGCTACAGTGGCGCAAAAAGCAATCAAACTCTGGTTTGTGGTAGAATTTGCACAACTCTGACAGAGCCCGGTGGTTGTTTGTAATGATCGAGCTGTGAAGTGAGACTGAAACAATTATGTGCAGGTTATGTATAGATCATCAGCTTTTTGCAAGCTTCAGTGTATGAAACAAACCGCACCAGAGCAAAGCATGCTTTACTTAAACAGAAAAAGGCCACTGCTAACCAACCGTGCAATAAAATGTATCTAAAATATACAAAAACAAATTTTTCTTCAAAAGAGAGACTTTTCAAAGACATTTATGTCAACATCTATAGTTTAAGCACTTTCAAAAAACAATGGAAGAAATATTTTCTTCACATACTGGACAATCTTTAAATATGATAGCACAAGACAAAAATATTAGCAGTGTTTAAAAGATTAGAGAATGCAATTAGTGTAACTATAATGATTATGTCAGGAAAAGTGATTTATCTTCTGCGCATACAGACCATCACCAAAGGCTTCGAAGCCATGATACAAAAGTTTATTTAAAAGCTTACTGAAAATAATGTTAGAAAATCCATGATGCAGTATATAGGTTTATGTTAATTATTAACATTAAATTAGGACATTATATGACCACTCCCCTGGACTATGTTCTTTAGTGATGGTGAACTTTTATTTATTGAATGATGTTTGATATTTCTGTGGATATAGAGTGGATGCAGTTAGTTGGAGTGTGGCAGTAGGTTGCATGTCGCTTTTAAAAAGTGTAATTACAGAGAGCGGAAAACACTCGAAAAGCACTCTCATTAAAAAGTTAATTAACTTACGTTTAAATTGTGTGTCAAGCATGTGTGCAATATGCAAATCTCATGTTGGTTAAAAATTCCAACCACCAAAATAACCTGACTCAAAGGCATTGCTACAATGGTGATTATTGTTCCCATTAAAAAAGGACTGTAGAAAAACTTCATCTGTGAGAATTAAAAATGCTATGCCTTTATGCTTAACTATGGCTAGCTTCAATCCAAATCCTACCCACTGTTTATTGTAAAAGAACTAAAAAACATGCAAAAAGTCCAACGTGATCTCATGATAATTCGTATGTATTTTACGTAACATGTGGTTCTATAAAACGTACATTTACTTAAGTTTTTACAGGCACTAAAACGTACAATACTGACGTATTTTCAGCATCTAAACGTACAAAATTGACGTATTGACGACACCTAAAAATGAATCCTTATGAATATTGAAATTGCGGCATTAATTTTAGTTGTCATATGAATTAGCTTGTTTTCAATTGCGTTATTAAATTGTTCACTTATGAAATTATAACATTTAGTTTTGTTGTGTGATTTCTGCTGCCAGCTCGTTTCCAAGAATATCAAATCTAAATTGCGTATTAATAAAATTATAAAAATGCATTGATACGAACATCTTGATATAAACGATACGTAAATATTTGTACGTTTTTTAGCTAAAAATACGTAGCGATTTGTACATTTTAAACGTTGAAATACGTCTAAAATTGTACGTTTTAGCATAAATAAAAACGTACAAAAATGTACGTTTTGTGCTTGTAAATGTTACGTATTAATCCCTACGTATAAACATGAGCCCAGGCTGCTCTAGCAGCCAAGACGGTAAAGTGCATGCCGTGGTTTCGGCGATCTTCTTCTCCATCCCGAGCAGCGAGTCTAGTGACCGTGAGCAGCAAAGCCCGCGCTGACTGACGAGCTCTTTACAAATTCAAATGTTGCCGCTTCAAACGGCAGGATAATCGAACGCTCATTGGCTCTCGCCTGCATTCGTCACAGATTGCGACAAGCCGTGTTTCTGGTGAGGTGTGTTTGAATTTTTAGCATAAATAAAAACGTACAAAAATGTACGTTTTGTGCTTGTAAATGTTACGTATTAATTCCTACGTATAAACATGAGACCAGGCTGAAAAGTCACATAAATCACAATAAATATTTTTCCATGGAGAAAAAATGTGCACTTGCTGACTTTAAAATCCATTAGTTTAACAGATACGTGTAAAACTTTTGTCGTCTTGACACCTATTAAGCAAAAATAATCAATGGTTTCACGAGGCAGTAAACTGAGCAAGAGTTTGGCATTGTAAGCGCATCAGGTAGCCATCAGAAACACTTACGGTGCTTTCAGAAAAGTGGCAGCAGCACTTAGAGGAGATTTTACTGGTCAGCTTGATTGCCGACCTGCATGTGTTGCCTCCATGGACAGCTGATGAACGGCCACCGTCTTGCAAACCAGATTTTTCACAATCTTCATATCTACATACACAAAGCAATTGAAATCATTGTTAACAGCCCCTATTAAAATATTCATATTCACATTAAATATACATAATACTGTAAGTAGAACCAGCTTATCAAGATAATGCTCACAGCACCTTTACAACAGTAACAATAAAATCATAATGTGGGACAGCGAAGGTATAACAGTCATTCATCAGTTTTCCCTTTCTACAGTATCTGGGCAGTGAGGTGGAAAGGTGAATCCTCCACAGGTTAACATATGGAAAATGATCGGCTAGTTCCTCTGATCTGCATGTGCTTAAGGTGGAATAAAACGGTTTCCTATGAAAGGACGTGCCAATTATACCAGCTCAGGACATATATTATCTGTAATAGGTCTTTGTGAAGAGAATGAGGATTCACCAGAATGGGAACTGATGGCCATTGTTCCTGTTGTATGGCGTGAGTGGGCTCTCTGTGCCTTTTAAACTCCTGAAACCATGTAAAGCTTCACTGTGCTTGCTTTCTATAATGATTTCGTCCTTTGAATATCCCTAAGAAATTCCAAATAATGGAGAGATCAGTTAGGGATTTAAAAGCAATCATCTCCAGCTTAAGATGATTTCAATTTGAAACCTGAGCGCGTTTTTCTCCGGTCTTGAAAATGGCAGAAATTCTGTGATGAATGAATGAGAGCGGCTTTTGTATGAAGGACTGATGAAGTAATCCGTTCGGTGACACCTGGGAGAGCATTTGAGGCCAATTTAATGCATGAAAAACTGTGTCTGTGATTACTCTGATGTGTTCATCTAATTCAAAATGTATTTTAAAATATACGCCTTTGACCCAGTACAAAATGGTCTTATTTTACATCTCATAAACTACCCTCATTTGTGCAATAATGAAGCGTGTACTTCAACGTCCTAACTTGTTTGAGCATTTGTCATAATCTCTGTACATGGGCAATCAGCAGGATTGACATTTATATGCTTTACAGGCAATCTTCACTGACACCTACTATCAAAGGAAACAGATTTAAACCTGAAACTTTATTTCAACACTATTCCCTGTAGTGCTCCATCTCTACAGTATCTCAACCCCATCACCCCACAACCCACTCCAAAGAGGCGCAACCGTCCACGGGGGCGAGATCTCAAATTTCATTCCCTTTCCCGTTTCCATTGATCTACACGCCAAATGTTGGACATCAGCTGTGAGAGGCAGATAAAAGAGTTTCCTCTGTGTCACCTCTACCTTTATCAGTCATCGCCACAGTGCCACCGGACGCTCACTGATAAGATAAAAACCTGACTGGCCAGCATGAAGCCATAAATATCTCTGGCCGCTCAACATTCTCCCAAAAAAAGAAAAAAAGAAAATGTTTTAAAATGTTTGGAACGGTTATTTAAAATGTTCTGAATACGAATGTTCTAATCCGTATGAATGTGGGAATGTGCAGGTGATTGAGTGTGCTTACAAACTTCTATTCTATTCTATTCTTACATGAATTTGACTTAGATCATTAAATTTGATGTTATAATGCCACTGATAGACTGGAAAACATAGCAGCTAACTTCGGTTTTAGACTCTCTATTCTATTCTGCTCTATTCTATTCTGCTCTATTCTATTCTATTCTGACTTGAATTTGTTTTAGATCATTAAATGTGATGTTATAATGCCACTGATAGACTGGACAACATAGCAGCTGCCTTCGGTTTTAGACTCTCTATTCTATTCTACTCTATTCTATTCTTACTTGAATTTGTTTTAGATCATTAAATGTGATATTATAATGTCACTGATAGACAGGACAACATAGCAGCTGTCCTCGGTTTTAGACTCTCTATTCTATTCTATTCTATTCTATTCTATTCTATTCTATTCTATTCTATTCTATTCTATTCTATTCTATTCTATTCTTACTTGAATTTGACTTCGATCATATTCTATTCTATTCTATTCTATTCTATTCTTACTTGAATTTGACTTCGATCATTAAATTCGATGTTATAATGCCACTGATAGACTGGAAAACATAGCAGCTAACTTCGGTTTTAGACTCTCTATTCTATTCTGCTCTATTCTATTCTACTCTATTCTATTCTTACTTAAATTTGTTTTAGATCATTAAATGTGATATTATAATGTCACTGATAGACAGGACAATATATCAGCTGTCCTCTGTTTTAGACTCTCTATTCTATTCTATTCTATTCTATTCTTACTTGAATCTGTTTTAGATCATTAAATGGGATGTTATAATGCCACTGATAGACAACATAGCAGCTGCCTTCGGTTTTAGACTCTCTATTCTATTCTATTCTATTCTATTCTATTCTATTCTTTTCTATTCTATTCTTACTTGAATTTGTTTTAGATCATTAAATGGGATGTTATAATGCCACTGATAGGCAACATAGCAGCTGCCTTCAGTTGTAGACTATCTATTCTATTCTATTCTATTCTATTCTATTCTATTCTGTTCTTACTTGAATTTGTTTTAGATCATTAAATGGGATGTTATAATGCCACTGATAGACAACATAGCAGCTGCCTTCAGTTGTAGACTATCTATTCTATTCTATTCTATTCTATTCTTACTTGAATTTGTTTTAGATCATTAAATGTGATGTTGTAATGCCACTGATAGACTGGACAACATAGCAGCTGCCTTCGGTTTTAGACTCAGCCACGGAGTTCATTTAAATTTGGCCTCCTCCCAATTATTCAGTCATAAGGTCACCACTGTACCTGTTTGCCATGCAGGAAGAACTCCTAATTTCTGCTTTCCGGCGCCGGTGTCTGCGATGAGAGTGGCTCCTTGCCCTGAAGGGTAACCAATAGAGACATGCATGCAGAGAAATCTCACTCGCATATTCTGCTATTTTGTGCTGGGACAGCAACATCAAGACTCAAATTTACATTACATTCCCATTACACCTCTTATCTTATCATGGCAGTGATAGAGAGAGAAAGAGAGCGCAAGCAGTGAGTGAAAGAGCAATTACAATGCCATAAGACAATAAAAAACATGACACAACACCCTAGCAAGAGTCAGAGCTTTTTGTGTGAATGTCTCTGAAGTGTTATAATTTAATGTGGCACATGTAAAACAGTGTTAATTGAGTCTGAAATGGAGACAGTTTAGTCGCACGTTCAGTAGTTGAGTGCAGAATTACATGAGATTGCTGAGTGATTTCAATTAAAGTTTAAAATTGAATTCAGCTGGCCAACAAACTATGCATTATGAAAGAGCAGACCATGCTTAATAGCTTGATGTAAAATTAATACAAATTAAACAGCAGCTTTTACAGCTAGTAGATTCCATTAAGAGATAAACATTAAGGTGTTGTTTTTGAGTACTGTTTATATATATATATATATTTATTTATTTATATAGGCTGTGTAAATTAATGCCATTACTGATTCTATGTTTTGAGGACAGTGATAAGGATCTTAATATGCAGTTTTCACAACTTTCTGGGACATCTCAAGTCAACTTGAAACCGCTACCACAACTATATTCCCAGGGCTTGCAAAATCACAAGCCTGATGTCCAGGGCTATTGTTTCTTCCAGTCGGGCTACCAAAATGTATCACCACCCTATATCTTAAATACAGGGTTCCCACGGGTCCTTAAAAAGTCTTACATTTAGTGGAATTAAATTTAAGGCCATAAAAGTCTTAGATACCTTAAATATAAGAAAATATATAGAAAATATACGTATAAGAAATTTCTTAATTATAATTTCAACATTTCAACAGGTCTTACATTTGGGGACTGACAGACAAGAATTGCAATACAGCTTAATGTGATGATTAAACTTCAAAAGGCTCTGATTTCATTGAGTCTAAAAGTGAAAATGCAGTGCGGGTGTTTTTATATGAATGCATCTCTGAAGGGGAGTTTCGATGGCATTTATTTATTCTTTCCTATAATGCCTGATAAAGCAGCATTTATGAGCACAGCACTGCTTTGTGTGCAGCCATTATTGGGAAACCACTATATTTCTGTCATTCCAAAAGCGCCACCTGCTGGCAGAGAATGAATGTGCATCACTGATCATTACACAGATCAGTGATTTGCATTTTCAGTAAGCCCATCTGTCATTTATGTTCAGACCAATGTGAATATCGACCCATACTTTAAAAGCACCAAACACGTACAGTTGTAAATGTGAAAGAAGCTAATGTGCCTTCTAAAAATCTAAACAATTAAGACACTAAGATATATGTTTATATGTTTTAAATTAATATGATAATGTATATCTTTGGCTCATCCCTTTTCTTAATGGTTTAAAGGCTGAAATGTGATGTCTATCATTTTACAAGGCTTTTGTTTTTGTGAGAACCTGTTTCTGAACTGTAAATCATGTCATTTTATAGTTTAATATGTTACCATAGACATTGCCCAACCCCACTCATACGGTGTTCATTTTATTTGTGCAAGTCTTAAAAAGGGTCATAAAAACCCTTACACTGATTTTTTTATATATATATATCTTCAGATGCCCTGTAAAATAAAATTCCTTCCTTGATATGTGTGAAAATGTTTTTGATTGACATTTCTACACTACCCAATTTTCTATATATATATATATATATATATATATAATTTTTTATTTTATGTGGAAAATAATGTGGTTTTTTTACTTTAAACCGCATAAACACATTTCATTACACCAAATACACAAAATAATGTTCTTTTTAGCAGCATCATATGACCCCTTTAAAGTTAAAATAGTTAAAGGGCTAGTTAAAATAATTTCCGGCTACCAAAATCTGCCTGGCCGAAGGGCTACCAGAGATTTTGAAATTTCGCGAGCCCTGATTTCTTAGTGTATATGAATATTTTATGAGAAAAACGTTAATTAACATACATTTTTCCTGTTCCATGAAAGGCAAAGTCATTTCTGGGGTGGAATATGAATATTTACAAGATTTAATAAAACACTTTTGTGGAATAATGTACACTATCATTCAAAGTTTGGGGGCAGTAAGATTTTTTTTTAAAGACCTTCCGCAAATATGCATTAAATTTATCAAAAGTGACAGTAGCTCTATTTCTGCTCTTTTGACAAAGAATCCTGAAAAATCTATATTTCCAAAAAAATATTAAGCAACACTGATACAAAAAAAAAAATGTTTCTTGAGCACCTTACCAACATATCATTTACCACTTCAGAAATAACAATATCAGATGGAATAAATCCATTTGTGCAGAAAAGATTCTCATGTCCTGACTATTTCCTAAATCATCCTGAGCATTAGTATATCATAAAATGTCATATAAATCAAGAAAATACAGAAATGAATTAAAGCCTACATAAACAGTTTCAGTACATGTGCAATTCAGTTGCAAAGGACAAAGAATTTAGAGTCCTGGGTCGTGAAGCAAAACCACTTGAGATCCACTAATTTAACACACTCACAAAACCTGAACGTTTCGAGGATCAGAAGCCCAGCGAATCACTTCTTCTCTGGCTCTGTGTGCAGCAGACTAGCGCCATGAAATTGGTTCATGTTTCTGTCTCTCTGGCTGCACTGGCCTCCTTCAGTTTGAGAGACCACACGACAAAAGCAGCCAATAACAGCACTCTCTGAGAGGAGCTGAGGTGCACTACAGTGCGGCTGTCAATACACCGTAATCTAATCTAGAGTATGTGACTCTCGTGCATGAGAGGTCATGCAGGTGCCGTATACTGCGGAATGCATTAAGCTTTTGACACTAAATGATAAACCACAGAGGAGCTTGAATATAACTCAATAAACTGTCAGTGCTTGAATACTTTCAACTGAAGTGTGAGCTAATGGATTTTAAATTATTAATTTTAAAATCACCAACCTCTTTTTATGCTTTTTGTCCTCCTTTCTTTTACGTCTGGGACTCGAGCCACTGTAAAATAGGAGAATCTATTGATTAGGTTTAAATTAAAGGTCCCACAGGAAAGAAAATGAACAGATGAGATCTCTTTGCTGTTTCTGCTAGAAAACAATACGATTAAATGGATTCTGTATGTACAGATCGCTATATTCTTACAGTATGTCAATAATTGTGCCTTTTTTATCTCTTAAAGAATTTTAGGAGAAACATCTGGGATACTTAAATGATACATAACGGCAATCTCCTGAGCTATGAAAGAGGAACTCTTCCTCTGGGGAGCCATAAACTACTTAAGAGCACTTCACAATAATCATCAGGTATTATCTGTACTTTGTGAAAAGCACTGTGCCCTTTATTCTAGGAAAGAGCACTAAAAACAAACATTAAATAAATCTAAAATGTACCTGTGTCGTCCCTTCCTTGAGGCAGACCTGGAGGCAGAGAGGAGCGGACTTTAAAGACAGTCATGACCAAAAAAAAAACAAACACACACACCACACCAGCAAAGTGTACTCAAAGCAAACCTCTAAACATGATCTGATGTGGAAAATCAATCACTACCTATGTCGCTTCCTTTTCTTTGAGCTCTTCTTTTTCTTCTTCTTCCTCACAGGTGATGGACTGCAGGAGGGAGATCTGCAAGATCAAATATGATCACATGTAGCGAAAACACATCCAGCATTCTGTTTTTTATAGTAACGCTTAAGGGAATATTTAGCCCATATATGAAAATCTTGGAATGTGTTCCAAAGGCTTTTATATAATTGAATATACTTTCAAATAATTTAGAATATAGTTCAAAAGATGTGTGAATTGATTTTTTTTTTTAATTCCTTTTGTTTCAAATTAATTATTTTCAAAGAGAAACAATGTACACAACTTTTATGCAAAAAATATTGAGCAGTACAACTGTTTTCAACATTTATAAAAAATATTTATTGAGCAAATCAACATAGAATGATTTCTGAAGGATCATGTGGATAAAGCCTGGAGTAAAGGCTGCCACAATTGCAGCTTTGCCACCATAGGAATATAAATAACATTTTAAAATGCATTAAAATAGAAATAAGAATATTTAACAATATTACTGTTTTCACTGTATTTTTGATCAATTAAATAAGCTTTGGAGAGAATAATAGACCTAAACTTCTAAACCTAAACTTCTTAACAGTAATGTATGATACACTATGATATGATACAGTAGCATATGATAAGGAAGTAAATAATAAGGATATTTAGCCCATATATGAAAATCTTGGAATGTGTTCCAAAGGCTTTTATATAATTGAATATACTTTCAAATAATTTAGAATATAGTTCAAAAGATGTGTGAATTGATTTTTTTTTTAATTCCTTTTGTTTCAAATTAATTATTTTCAAAGAGAAACAATGTACACAACTTTTATGCAAAAAATATTGAGCAGTACAACTGTTTTCAACATTTATAAAAAATATTTATTGAGCAAATCAACATAGAATGATTTCTGAAGGATCATGTGGATAAAGCCTGGAGTAAAGGCTGCCACAATTGCAGCTTTGCCACCATAGGAATATAAATAACATTTTAAAATGCATTAAAATAGAAATAAGAATATTTAACAATATTACTGTTTTCACTGTATTTTTGATCAATTAAATAAGCTTTGGAGAGAATAATAGACCTAAACTTCTAAACCTAAACTTCTTAACAGTAATGTATGATACACTATGATATGATACAGTAGCATATGATAAGGAAGTAAATAATAAGGAATTGTAGACATATGCATTGATGACATACAGTATGTTTTGTAGATTGGAGAGGCTTTTAAAGTGAATGAGATTCAGTGAGTGAGAATCTGCCGGCACACAAAACCCAAAGGCAGCAAGAAAACAGAATGTCTAAAATTTAAAGAAATGTAAAAGCCTTTCCTTAAAGCGTAACAAGCTGAGAACAGTTTGAGTGTGCTTGGATACTTTATGACACAAACACACTGTTTATTGTTCACTCGTGTACTTTGTGAACTGTGTGACAATTAAAAGCTGTTCTTGGATATTGATTAAATACAGCATGCAATTGTTCTAATCTATCTGAACTGTATAACATTGTCAATTTTGTTGACTGCTATATAAAAGAATATTGTTGTCACTTGATTTTATTTATTTATTTTTTTTGGCTGACCTGTGTCTCCTCCTCTTTCTCTGTGACTTCTTCTTCTTTTTCTTTGCTTTAGGCACCGGCCGAGGGGAAAGATCAGCATCAAAAGAGACACTGGAAAAGCAAACACAAGAGAGAACACATTTTTCAGAATCTGTTTCTGTTATTTCATTTTATAGGTCATGCAAAGACAATTATTCAATAGTAAGAGCTTGATGAATGACCAGTCAATCACTGTAAGCAAAGGTCAGGCTTAAGTTAATCAAACGCTGATTGATTCTAACCGTAAAAATGACAGAAAGTTTCTGAAATGGAAGAAGTAGACAGCTGTGCATAAAATTATTTCTAGAGGCACCAAACTAATATTCTTGGATGTACTGAATACACTGTTCTAGCAACACAAGCTTATTGAGAAAAAATAAAAAAACCTGCCTGTGGCAGCATTTCAGCAATATTACATTACATTGCTTCTTGCACACTTCTCGCTATACCTTCAAAGTGAAATGTCCAATGAGTGGCGCTAAAAGTGTGTTCCGTTTAACCCGAAACTGATGAATGTGAATCTAGCAATATTTTATTATGTTGGTTGCTTCATGGCTGTTCGGAAATCTAACATTGTGTGTTCTATAATGTTTAAAAATAATGTACAACATAAATTAAATCATACGCTAAACCTAAGCGATACCGATGTTAACTAAAGCAAACGTGAGATAAAAATGCACTTGCTGAAGCAATCATTCCATTTTAGCTTGTTCCTACAAGTCTATGAGCTCTTTTAGCATGATTTGTGTTTTGAGCGCTCCACATCGCAAATGCAACCCTGTACCAGGTGAGTGACCAAGCACGTCTACAGTGTTAGAAAGCCATACATATGGAGCTGGTTATGCAATGCAAACCTCAAAATGCATTCGTTTACAAATCATGCACTATGGTAAAAGTGTTCTACAGTCATAATAACATAGTATTGTGCAAGAAATTGCGTCTTTATTAATCAATAATTAGTGTTTTATTGCCACTAGTGTTCATTTCAGCTGCTAACTGCAGTGAATTAAATGCATGGTTTTGGGAGTTTTACAAAAATGTAGGTAGAGGCACATTTTTTCAATGAACCTATGCTGGCAATCCGTCACCCAAAGCATCTAAATTCTTAAGAACAGAAAAGGCACTTGGTAAAATAGAGGTTAAAGAGGAAGGACGCATCAAAGACAGAAAGGAGAGAAAGAAATAGAAAGCTGCATGCTCGGACAGGTAGCTTTTAAAATCAATTTACTTTTAGCAGCAACACTTCTGCAACAACAAAGCAGAAGATCAGAGAGAATGGACAGCGTGTCCTGATTGAGTGGGACATGTGTGCCGTTTCAAAAGCACAGAGGTGTCACCTCAAAAGCGTCTTTTAAAGGCAATAACATCGAGGGAAGTGCAAGGAAGGATTTGAAGCTTAACAGAGAGATACCACACTGCATCTACTACTAAAAGTCTCGATTCCTCGGGAAAGCAATTCAAGTGCAATCATCAACGGGGAGACTATTCACAGAGAGCAGACATTTATATCACACGTTTTCAATGTTGGCGCAACTGTTATTATTTTGATTGCAGCGATGGCTACACACCACTCTCATTCCATCAGGAACGGCAGAAGATTCAATCAAAAGTGGGCGTGAAACGCTTTACCCAAACCACCAATATTGCAGATTCAAACCGAAGGGAAGAGGCGAGCTGAACGAGTTACAGGCATTTTTCAAGCTAATTGCAAAGGTTACATTTCCAACTCCCAAAACAAAGGGGATTTATTAAATACAAAGACCGGAAAGCTGGAATGAGCAAACACTATTCCCGCTGCCCCTATCTTATTTAGCCACATCAAATAATGTCCTTCCATCACTTTTAATCCTTTGAACCCCCCCCCCCTCTCCCCTCTCTATTAGATGCTTCAAAATCCTCAATCTGTACCATTCAAACACTGATAAGGCCCATGGAACGGAACAGCTGACCCCTATAATATTTTCAAAGGCAGATTTTCTGATACTGACCCTATTTATATCAAAGAGACTCATTTTAGCTCGCTATATTAAGCTTTAAATGCTCTGTGACCGAAAGAGCTTGTCTCGTAAGAATTAGCAGAGTGGAGGTAGGAGGGATAGAACATTGAAAATGTAATGCTTTTTCCTCTGTGGAGGTATGTGTACACTAAATAGCTCTTTCACATAACATAACATCACAGACTGTCAGAATGACATGCATCTGACAGGCAGCAATGAAAATATAAAGCATGGAAGAAGGTATACAGGATATCCATGACCAATACACATGACTGGTGCAGGTTAAAGGAACGGTGGAAGCGGCAATGAGATTTCCTTCTTGCGGCACATCGCTACAGCAGGATAATAATATTTCATAGACACAGGGGAGTGCTGTCCGTGTCAGTCGATGAATTACAGACTGTTGTAGCTTTGGCTTTGCCCAGCCAGTCAGTGATTCAATATGAGCACTGAGAGGAAACCATTTAGATGGATCAAAACACAGACGGAGAGCCAGGCTGGCTGCGCGGATGAGCTCACGGGGGAGCGGGTTGCTCACTCGCTCTCCGAGGGTGGAAAAGGCTGTTTGGTCTGATATAGGAATAGTTCATCCAGCCATTGCTGCATTAGCAAGTCTGAAATGCATTAGAAGCTGATTAGCATAAAAGCAAGTGCCATTTCTGCTTAATTATACTTTATTGTAATGCTTTTTTCCTCAGTTGGTCAGAACAAATGTAGCAGACTTGTTACTTGTTCAGATGTCAATATTCTGTGAAAATTCTTATTTGGGTTATATATTCCAAGACGTAGGCTAGAATCTGTGAGTGCGAAGTACATTAAATATCCACACCGGTGCGGTGACTGACTGCCACACACACATGCTCCCCAAAACAGATTCATCCGCGTTGAAAGCCTAGCCGGTGTTATGCCAAATTCTGACCCCTGCCAGATTATTACCCCCCTATTATTGGTAGGTTTAGGGTTAGGTGTGGGGGAGGGGTTAGGATTAGGCAATCAGATTTCAACCAGAGGGGTAATAATTTGGCAGGGGGTTGAAAATGGGCACAACACAAGCAAGGAAGATGATTCCGCAAACATCTGCAATTGCAGGTTTTCAAACAGAGATGGCGACAAAGAGGCAAAACTTACGGACTGCAGCTTTAAATAAACTATCCTAAAAAAATTAACCAGTTATGACAAAAATTGTCTTTTTTAAGAACTGTTGTCAGCTTACGGTGCATTTTAGATCAGTTACAATTAGGGGGTCTCAATATACCAGTATTGATAATAACCTATCAATACAATGATATAAAAAAAAAAATGAAACATTGATATTATGTAAATACTACACATATTATAATAGCGTAAATAATCCAGCACCAATAACTATTCGGTTGACACTCCAGCATAGAAGGTGGCGGAATTGCACTTTATAGCGGGTTGTTGCCTGTCAAAAAAACAAGACAAGGCAGTGTGGAGTTACTACTGCTGCACAAAATCATGACAGACGGAAGCAAGACACTCTACCCACACCTGAAAAAAGTAAGTTTGTCACTGTGTGACTGATTTATTGGTCAAAAAAGAGAAAACACAAAACTGAGTTAAAGATCAATTTGACCGATCTTCTATTTTCCCCCATATTTCTATAGATATTGGGCAAATATCGTTATCGTAAATTCTTTTGGCCATGATAATCTTGTAGTGAAAACCTGATATCATGATAGCCCTAGTTCCAATCAGCTCTGAAATCAACCACAGAAACTTTTCTGTGACACTGTTTGATCCATTGACTAATGCTTTTAATGCTATGATTTTCATTCAGCTTGTTGGTTTGCTCTCAAGCTTTTAAAGTCTTTCCGTCAGTTTCAGTCGACCTTGAATGCGCACAGGTAACGAACACACCCCTAATGGCCACCATCACTTCAGCTGTCAGAAGGAACAGCACGGAGAGGGTCATCTTGTGAGTTAGACTGAACACTGACACACTCCGGAGAATAGACAAGGTTAGAGAGTTAAAAGGCTGTCAACATTGATAACTGACATTTCACTGAGGGCTTCAGCGCTGTTTACATTGCTTGCACTGCTGTACGTACCTTTCTGCTTTGGAAAAAAAAAAACTGCATCATGATTCTCAAAACCAAAATACAGAGGCTTAAGCTTGTTGCCAAAGTTATGAAAGGAAAATCGTGCAAGCATAAGATGGCACAGAGAGCTTTTGACTACTGACACACTCCAAAGGATGTCAAACCTGCAATGCGAAAGCACTTGTCAGGACTAATAAAAGACTTTAAACAGAAGGGTCTTCCCAGAAGGACAGAGGGCTTCTATTTAAATGTCACTTTACTGACACTGAAATTGACACTGTACAATAAGACTTTCCACATTTGAGATGTTTCTTTTATTTAGATAAGAAAACAACTGTATGTGTACACGATTTAGGATTCTTCAGTTGTTGTGATGAAGGAAAGAAAGCTGTTTGGGGATTTCGGAGCTTTAGCTTGATCTGACTTAATCGTTCTTTGATCTTGCATTGTTTAGCTGCTGATGTATGCTTGATTATAAAATCTCAATAAAAAAACTGCCTTTGCATCTGCCGTTCTCTGCCAGAAAACAGAGCATGAACTCAGAGATTAGCATGTTTAAGATAACGCTTGAGCTGGCGTCCTCCCTGTTTTACATACTGATGCATTGCTTGTGCCCTGCGTTATCACCAGCACTTTGAAGGTATCAGTGGAATTACGGCGTTAAGAATCCAATGCTGAATCAATTTCATTCACCAGGCGGAGTTTGAATTTTGGTGGATGGGAAGTAAGAGGACCCCATAAAAGACACCCGTGTTCAAAATTCCAGCAACACCTGAATGTTTACACTGTGGCGAGGAGATAAGAGCGTTTGTGCCTGCCTCGCTTTAAAGTTTGGGGTTTCTAATTCATGCTTATAGAGTGAGGATGTGGCTTAGAAGTGGATTTGGTGCTGCATATTTTCATGTGTTTGATCTTCTCTGGGGTCAAAAATAAAAATAAAATTCACATTTGAATAGATTTATCTATACTAAGGTTCTGCGGTTGAATTGTACATTTTCAACAGCACATGCTGTTTTCAAGCGCTTCAAAAGCGGTTACCTTCAGAGACTCTACAAATAGTTTCTTTTCTAGAACAGCAAATGCATAGTTTACATTGAAGTGTTTACTCCTAAGCACCGAAACATCTTTGATGAAGATGTGTGTCTGAGGCACAGCTTTAGAAGATACAGACCTGCGAGCTCGACGGTGGCTGTGGCGTTTACGTCCTCTGCGTTTCACGTGTCCATTTTTCTTGTGGGTTTTTGCAACCGCATCTTTCGTTTTCGCTTTCTCCTCATCGTCTTTAGGTGCTAGGCTAACTACTGCCTCCAATCTGGAAGAACAGAATAACAAAAATTCTTTAGCATCAAATATTTTACAGTCAACAGGTTGTTAAATAATGTGTGACCCTGGAGCACAAAAGCAGTCTTACGTCACTGGGGTATATTTGTAGCAATAGCCAAAAATACATTGCATGGGTCAAAATTATACATTTTTCTTTTAGGCCAAAAATCATTAGGATATTAAGTAAAGATCATGTTCCATGAAGATATTTAGTAAATTTCCTACTGTAAATATATCAAAACTTGAAAGTACCGTAAATATATCAAAACGTATTTTTTGATTAGTAATATGCATTGCTAAGAACTTAATTTGGACAACTTTAAAGGCAATTTTCTCAATATATAGATTTTATTTTTTTTTTGCACCCTCAGATTCCAGATTTTCAAATAGTTGTATCTCGGCCAAATATTGTCCTCCTATCCTAACAAACCATACATCAATGGAAAGCTTATTTATTCAGCTTTCAGATGATGCATAAATCTCAATTTCTAAAAATTAAACCTTATGACTGGTTTTGTGGTCCAGGGTCACATATGACTTTTATATGTTATGCAATGATCTTAAATAATTATACATGTAGCTCAATAATGAAATTGAAATACATTGTTCTGAAGGCATGAAAAAAGCCTATGGGCGAGACTTCCGGATCATTAACCGCTACAGATAAATAACGACAAGAATAACAACGTGCATTAAACGGTAAAACTGTTTGCACTACAAACCAGTGTGTTCATAATTAAGATAACACATTAAAACAATATGGTAAGACACACCAATTTTTAATATCAAGCAGCAAAACGAACTATTTTGTACAGCTAAAAATAGCTGGACGCAGATGAGACCGGAAGCTAGACCCATAGAATTTACGGCAAGAAAAAGGTGGATAAATGCACTCATGTTTGAGGAAGCAGGTTGGGTTTGGTTCTCTGCTGAGAGACATTGAGCATTTTCATGTTTCTCTTCTAGACCTTCATAAATGCAGAGGTCATCTGCTCAGCATTCAAATGAGGTGTCAACAGAGAAGCCTTTATTTACACGCCTCAGTTGAACTGACATTTCTGAAATTATTTGTGCGTATCCCAAGGTTGTAAAGAGCATGGTTTGGAAACTCAAGACTCGTATGTGCTCGTCTTTCTGTCCATGGAGCAGTGTATGTGTATCCTTCATGATCTGATATTAAAACTGAACATTTCACACTAAAGTCATTGCAAAATGTATTTTTCATGCTGTCTTATAATTCGCTGATTGCACCCAGCCAGGCTGAAAAATGTAATAATTGGTTGACATAAAAAACTGAGTAATTCGGATTGTGTTAGCTATATAGCATAGTACTTACTAAAAAGTTAATTTTCAGGGAGATCTCTTTTGTATTCATAGGTATTTTATGCGAAGTGTACATATTTTTGATCACTTGTATAGAAATGTACAATATCAGTGTACTGACAACCTCAAACCGTAAATCATTTTTAGATGTACAACTTTAGAGGCATACAGATCTTTATGGTTAAAATAAATATTGTTAAAATAGATAAAATGACAATAAATATATTTGTATTGGCTTAACTTGGATAAAATATAAATAAGAAATATATCTCTAGAATCACACTTTACAAATACTAAAATAAAATTGCTAAACAGTAGTTTTAACAGTAAAACTTCTGTTTAACGCTCTGCTCTATTCTCAATCAAAATGTGTCCGACTGAAACGACACTTGAGCAAAGACAGACCCAGGTGATTCAGCAAAGACAGTGACATGACACTTGAGCCATTCTTTTCCTGTAATTGCCAGGTTCCTTACAAATAGTTTGAAAATAAATGCATAAATAAAACTGATTGCTAGAGCTGTGTAAGTAGGCCTGACTTGATCTCTGTGGCATAATTACAGATCCACCTCTGGAGTGTGAGAGTAGTGTGTGTTGCTGTGCGTTTGTACATGTGTTTGTGTGTCTGAGTGCCTGCATGGTGTGTGTGTGTGTGTCTGATTGTAATGAGAAGTTAATCAGTCTTGTAGATTAAATGCTGATTGCCTCTCTCTCTCAGCAGCAGGAGGAGGCCTGCCCTCTGCCACCTCTGGATAAGAGAGGGCAAAGCACAATCACATTATTAATGTCAACCTTCCGGCACCGCAGCCCTACACGGCCCTCCAGTGTGCCAGTACGTGATTGGAAAATACACCGGCCTGCTGGGTATAATAGGGGAGAGGATTACAGATGGTGAAACACTGAAAACGTGTTGGTGTGAGGGCAGCTGAATGACCCAAACATCAAAGTTCAAGGAAAAATCTGTGATTTCAAATTAATATTTTATTCATTTTTATAGATTATGGCCAGAAGCAATGGTTTATAGTTATAATGCCCTAATGATGGACTTGTTTCTAATGAACATGCAGCTTTTCACTTGACAAGATGTTAAATGATGGACTAGAGATGTGTGGACTGCTTGTGGATTAGTTTGGACTCTCATTCTGACGGCACCCATTCTCTGCAGAGGGTCCATTGTGGTGAGCAAGTGATGGAATGCTACATTTCTCCAAATCTTTTCCAATGAAGAAACAAACTCGTCTACATCTTAGATGTCCTGAGGGTGAGTAAATCTTCAGCAAATTTTCATTTTTGGGTGAACCATTACGTTAAAGTAATTTATAAGAACGTTCCTAAATGCAATTCTTGAAAAAAATCCAAATTCCAAGAATCCAAAATTTTGTCTTTAGATGAATCTTAAGAAACAAGCAAGGAACATTCATAGAAAATGCATGGGAAAACAAAATATTCTGAACTTTATTCTTAAGTTAGAAATTAAGAAGAAAACAGCAGTTAAGAAGAATTTTATTCTTGAGAATATTTTGTGAATCTGGCACCTTGGTGACCAAAAAGAAGAAACCTGCTGGGATACAGCAACAACAACCAACTCTAGCTTGAGGCAGTGACTATTACAGCCTTCCGCTGTAATAGAATATTTCTCGTCATTTTCCACGGACTTCTTTAAACCCAGACTCTTTCTTACTGGCCGTCAGCTAGAGATGAGAGTTTTAAATGAAATTGATTTCCCCATCACTGAATTACTTTTCTCTGATCGGCTTCAGAATTTATGGAAGAACTTCTCCACAGGGAGTCAGATTTATGGCGCGCTGTTTATATCTGTCTCAAACACGCGCATACACAAGCGCACTTACATCGGTTTGGGCTTGCTAACTTTCAAAGCTGTCTTGAATGCTTGTAATCCATTACTCTGGAAAGTACAGACCATTTGAAGGGTCTAAATGGAACTATTCAAAGTTCACAGCAGGGAAAAGCTTTCTAGCAAATAATAAGCTGCAGATTTTAGCTGCAGAACATTTACTGTAGAACTGTTCAGACACTTCAGCCTTTCTGTTTGTTAGCAGTTATGGAATAGAGACTCCTTTGGATTTAGCTTGATTACAAAAATAACTATCATTGCCAATCATGAGGAAATATATTTTCATACATACATTTTCATGTTAAATGTGTTGCTATGCAGGTTACAATGTTGCTCCGGATAGTTGCTTTCAGGTTCAAGTGAAAAGAGCCCACCAAGCATATATATTAATTGATATTTATCATTTATAATGTTTGCTGTATATTATTCATACAAACACTCTTTGACAATCTGAGCAATCAAACAATTTCATTTTTTCCTTTCTCTTTGGAGTGTTACAAGCTCTTGGTGCATAAAGAAGATCTGTAAAGTTGCAAAGACTAAAGTCTCAAATCCAAAGAGATATTCTTTATAAAAGTTAAGAGTCAGCCACACCTACCTATTTTTCAGAACGATGAGCTTTGTAAAAATCAATGCGTTTCAGAAAGGCGGGGCATAGAGGAGAAACAATAATGTACAGTATGTGGAAAATAATGCGTTTTTTTTACTTTAAACCGCATAAACACATTTCATTACACCAAATACACAAAATAATGTTCTTTTTTAGCAGCATATGACCCCTTTAAAACAAAAAAGAAAAAATATTGTATAGAAAACTAAAGTAGAAAAAACTAAAGTATAGACTTCTAAACTAACTTTGCACACTTTGGACATCAAGCAAAAACTGTTCACCACTGCATACCACTTTCAAGGACAGATGGGCATATGAAATATCACATCACGTCTTTACTAATTCACTGTTTTCAATTATTTAGTTTTAGCCATTTTCATTTTTCTAGCACTAAAACTGCAGATTAACCAAATGCTAAAATCCCTAACCCTATTAAAAATGTACCTTAAAAATACCCAATAATAAATAATTTTCATTAAAAAAAAAAAAGTATTATGACAACTACAACTTTGGGCCTATAAAAAACATTGTTCATATTAATAAACAGGAAAAGGCACAAGACAATATTATCTGGCAAGCAGGGACTATAAAGTGCTGTAAATGTAGGGCCATGTCCTGTCCATGGTGTGCTGTTTGTGCTGTTATGTGGGTCTCAGTGGCAGTCTAATGGCAGCTCTCCAGGTTGTGTTGATCTGTTTCTGTTGTTGTGAATGAGTCACGGCTCCTAGCTTGGGTCTCCTCACTGCCACTGTCATATGACACTGATACCGGTGTGATGGCAGAGAAAAGCAGGGGGTGGAATGGAAGAGAAAGGAGCGTGATCCAGAAGGAGAAGGCAGATGGCTCAGGACGCACACAAACACACAAAAAGGTGGGCGGGAGGAATGCCACTTCTTTGCAAAGATGACAGAACACAGAGGGCTGCTTCAGAAGTTCGAAGACATGAACACACACACACACACAGGCGCCCAAACAACACATAGGGTCTGTTTCTACCTACTGTTTTTTTTGTGTGTGTGTGTGTGATCTGATTACAAGTGGTCAGCAATAAATACAGGTGGAAACAGGGTTTTGTGAGGTAAACTCGTGACCACATCCAATTTTGAGATGATGCACCAAGTATATTGTTCACTTATCTTTTCTTACGTGATCATTCTTAAGATCAGGTGTAAACAGAGCCATTGAGACAAAGCCAATTCGTCAAAAACATACACAAACACACACTCTTCTTTGGTGATTCAAGGTCAGCAGTCACAAGGATAGCAATCAATGCCTCAATCAGACTTAACAACAGCTACTTTTACACACACCCGTTACACTTAGAGGAATCAGTTTATAATCAGACTGCTGGTTCGATCGGACTGAAAAGCCTTCAAGTCAACACCTCAATTGAACCAAGTGATATTTCAAATGGGTTGAAAGAGGTGGTGTTGACCTGAAATAATCCGATCAACGGGAAAGATCAAGCATGTAAACACTTGAATCCGACTATTTTCTAAATTGACTCTAAATTCTAAATTATGTTTCTATAATGTAGAGTCTAATGCAGCCCTTTGGGAAATTTCCTGAAAAGCATAAACACTCAGTGTTGGGGAAGCTACTCTGAAACTGTAGCTTGACCAGCTACAAGCTACTCGTAAATTAAAGCAGTTAAGCTACATTCAAGCTACCCTTCTGAAAAAGTAGCTAGCTACACTACAAGTTACTATCAAGAAGTAGCTAGCTACTTTTATTGTTATTATTATTATTATTATTTGCAATTAACATTACAAATAGCTGAATAATTGCTAATGAAGAAATATAATGAAGTTATAAGTAAAATATTTGGGGTTTAGAATAACATATTGTAATACAATCATGATTTCAAAGAGTAGGTTGAATTCTCGTTGATTGGGACACTTTTTCCAAGCCATTTCAATGACAAAAAGTGTCCCAGTCATTTGATTTTGTAAACTATCCGATTCACACAATAATAAAATATAGTTATATTATCTCAATCTGACTGTCAAAGTGCAAAATTGCTACAAACGTAACATCAATGCAAAAACAAAATGTATGCAACTTAAACTAGATACAGAGGAGTCGTAAAATAAGCAGGTTAAACTCACAGCACATGCGGTATTTAGTGACTGTGAATGGAGCCGCTTTAGGACGTCAATCATCAGCTGCGCATGTGAACACTGCACATTGCGTGCAATCCCAAAACCATCCTTTGCCAAATGATACTACTATATTGTGATTTTATTTTCTGTTCGATTAGTGTTCATTACAAAACTGTGGGGGGACAGATTATATTATGACGGTTCATTATTGTAAAATAGACATTTGATATAGATTGCAATAAAGCAGGAAAATTAATCAGTTTAAAAAGGCTATTATTCACCTCCTGTATGTGCTTTAAAGGGATAGTTCGAAGTACAGTTGAAATATCCACTCCTGTGCATCCTTTGCAAAATCATCAGACGATCTCTTGTTTGTGGACAGACTGTAAAGCCGCGAGATGCATGATACTGTATCACAACAGATGGCGGTAATGAACAAATATAGTTTGTGATCTAGTCAGAAGAAAACACGTACTGCGCTGCTTCAATGCATTACAGGCTCGTGACTCGTCAGAAAGCAAAACGAAACGTAGCTTTTGGTCCCGCTACATCGCTACTTGCTGGAAAAAAGTAGTTAGCTACTGGGAAAACTACACTGTTTTAATTTAGTTTGAGTGGCCCAATACAGCAACCAATGTTGTGAGATTAGGGTGGGATCTGTGCGTTCACCCAATATAAATCTGCTTGGAAAGCAGTCATTATTTTTGAAATTCTGTCAGGTGACAGTAGCGAGACAGAAACTTCAGCTTTAATTACCACTCAGGAAATACACTGCTGTCCTTCAGTATATAGCTACAATTAGAATGTTTATGCAATGAAATTTAGAAAAGCATCCTGAGATGACAGCAAAACAGAGAATAATGAACACATTTTATTAAACATAGCCCTAACCTATCTTGTCATAATCTAGCTTGCCTGGATGCACCCACAGTTTATGTATGTGAATGAATGTAATTCAAATTACCTGTCGAGTTCTGAACGAATTGCTTATTGTTTCACTTTTCATTATATCGCTCTGAAATCCTAAGGACATTCTGATTCATCAGGGGAAGAAGTGTTATTTGAGAATGCTGCTAGTTACCATGGCAGCCAAATATGAACAAGAATGAGATGTTTCATGCAAGCTAACTTATGACCCATGATTATATGCTTTAACACTTAGACTAATTAGTGCCATTAACACTCAACAAGAAGACCTGTCAGAGACTGCAATATTCTTCAAATTCTTCACATGGGTACAGATGGAGGTTTCGTTTTTAGATCATTTTGACACAAAATATTCTTTTAGCTTTGTGTTTCCCTCCTGCAGAAATGAATAAAAAAAAAAAAACATAAATAAAAAAAATAAAGAGCTCCTCTCTAAAATCAGAGCTATGTTTTAGTACTCTATATCACTAAAAGCCTTGCATACTAGTCCCTGGACTCTGGGTCTGCAAAAGGACAACAGACATAAAACGAGACACCATCCTCCCGCTGCGGACACATCTGATATACGAGTCCCCGGTCCATCCTGCAGTTCACTGAGGCTATCCAGTTCTATTAGGCCTGTCATATCCACAGCCAAACAACTGATAATCGCTATCATGAAAAAGGCGGGCGGCAGATCATTTTGAGAGAGAGACATGATTGAGCATGTTAATTAAGGGTGGATACCAATTAACTGACTCCAGAGCTCCATCTATCAAAATGGAAAGTGATTATATTGTTTGTGTAACATTCGGGGTAAAAGGCAACCTCTTTTCATCGTGATATTGATACTAATGATGGGTATGCTTAGGCAGGACATGGCAATTAAACTTGTTTAGGCAAATGGACATGTCTATCAGAATCAAGACTTGATATGAATCATTTTAAATTCACAGAAATTAGAAGATCCTCTGCATGAAATGTAATCTGACAAATGACCAGAAAGCTATAAGCACACTTTATATTGTACATTTTTAAGATGTGATGTTTAACAACTGTATCATCTTAAAATTCTGGCTATCACAGTTATGATCCAGGTCAAATTGACCCTAATGTGATTCAATGCAATTTACCAAAACTCACATTATTCTTCTAAGTATGAAATTGCAGGTCAAATTAACATCACAATCAAAATAGAAATTTCGGTAGCACTTTATTTTACAGTCCTGCTACTCGTGTACATTCTATGTACTTATTATAGTAATTACAATAACTAACCCTGAACCTACCCCTAAACCTAACCCTACCCCATGTAGTTACCTTATATTACATTCTCAGAAATAAAGGTACAGAAGCTGTCACTGGGGCGGTATCTTTTCAAAAGGTACACTTTTGTACCTTTTAGGTACTAATATGTACACTTCCGGTACTAATATGTACCTTTAAGGTACCAATATGGACTCTTTAGGTACAAAGGTGTGCCTTTTGAAAAGGTACCGCCCCAGTGACAACTTTTGTACCTTTTTTTCTGAGAGTGTACCAGTACTTTCTTAGGTACGTACACTGTACGTACACTGTAGGTACATGTAAGTTCAAGTACTATAAAATAAAGTGCAACCGAAATTTCTTATGCACATTCCACAAAACTTTGCAGGCATGACCCTTAATGAGAATTAGACACTTAGTTTAACAAGTATTTCTGACAAGCAGTTTTCTCCACTAATCTGAAGCTCTAAAGACAAGTAAACCTGCTGCATTGCACTGCTACCAGCTCAGGAACGATGCAAATGGAGCAACACCATGCTAATTATGGAAGTTGTACTATTCTTGAGTAACTCGAATACACACATTTTCCTAACAACAACGGATGTGCATATCAATCCCATGGGAACACTTTGTGAGAAACTGAGCTCATGTCTTCTAATGGAAGCAATTCCAAACTTTATTTCTAGGATCTGCATCTCTCCTACTGTAGCTTCACCTATCAGAATAAGAAATAAGCTAACTAAAATGAATCAGATTAACAAACACTGAGATTAAGCATGTAGATATATATACACTGAAAGCAGTGTAAGTTTTGTGCATTTTGATCCAAATAATTTTATATTCATGCCTTCAGCTGTTGATGCAGGCCAACAAACACGTCCAAAAACAGAATCCACTGTCATACACAATTACACGTGAATGTTTATGAACATATCACTGGTCATCATATCACAACAAGTCCATGTACCACATCAAAGTTCTGCACTTTCTTTAATTCTTTTGTCAGGCCTTGATTTCAGGGGCGGTTCTAGGGAGTGGCCAGGGGGGTCAGTGCCCCCCTGTCAACAAGCTTGGGCCCCCCTTTGGCCCCCCTAAATTTGGAATCATATCACACCAAACAATTTGGGGTGAAATGCGCAGTTTGTTCTGTAAACTATATATAAAAAACGAAAAACCTCACCAGCTGCTAAATTCAAATCTGCATTCGCTGGCTGGCACAGAGCCAGAGACACACGCGTTTTTAAAGCACTGCGCATTATAACCAATCACATACGATTCTGTTGAGTTTATGAATGTAAGGACCAATCAGAGGCGTTCAGATGAGTCATTGCTGAAACACCGCTGTTTCGTCACCACGCGCTGGCTGACTGAATTCTCTGGCTAATTCTCTAATCAGAAACAACAAAGTGAAGATGTACGAATGTAAGTAAGATATTAATTTCACAGTGTAAACAGCTTTAGAGATTATAATGGGAGTTTTTGAGAGTGCTTGAACTGGCTGGACTGATGTGAAAATGTTCTTTGATAATGTAAAGGTTCTTTCCTCTCTTTTTGTACAATGAAAGTGTTACAGGCTAATTAGTAACTTACAATGTTTTTATTAAATTCACATTAAATACAAAGTCAGTCATATTAAAACGTTTTATGGTATGACACCCATATCTGGTACTTAAGTAAAAAGACGGATTTTTATGCAAAGTTAATAGATTACACTATTAGGCTACTTTGCCCATCGCCCATTATAGATCAACTAACATAATCTATAAAGGTGCATTATTTACACATATTTGATATTTCATGATATATTTTGGGAATATTTCGAATAAAAATAAAAAATTAATAAAACCCCTGCTGAAAAAAAAACAATAGACATGCACCATCACAAAATTTCTAATGGTTTTACTGGTTATAATGGGACTTGTATTGGTTTTACTGGAAGCTGTAATGGACCCTGTTGGTCTCTACTGGTAATTGGTCGCCTTCTATTGGTGGCTTGTTAAAACCACTAAATCCTAATAGAATATGTCCCAAAACACACTACAGAAAACCATTTTTAATGGTTTTAATGGTTAAAAGTTGATGGTTTGTAATGTTTGTAACGGTTATTTGTAGTGGAAACCATTCAAATTTTCTGTGATGGTTTTATTGTTTGTTTTTTTCAGTAGGGACATAAGCCTATATCAGTTGTGCTGCTGTGTGTCACATGACAAGCATGAGAGTCCCCCCCCCTTCACTTGTGCCCCCTCAAAAATAATGAGTGCATGATGCCCCTGACACTACAATACGAAATTATTTGTCAAATAAATGAAACATGATGAAACATTAATTTTAGTTGAAATTGTTATAGATTACTTCTAGAGATTGCAGAGATACATGACATAGTGAAAAATAACTTAATGACTTAAAGTAGGTTAAGATGAATTTTAAAATTGTGCCCCCTAAAAGTGGTCAGCGAGAAGAAAATCCACAAACAGCTGAAGCGAATGTAGAATTAGCTGCCCTATTTCCAACTCTGCGTGAAGGCTCCGCTGAGCGATACAAGTGGACATGAAGGATTTAAGAACAATCAGACTGATTTAGCAGCTTATTCCAGCCCTCCCATCTCTCCCACATTTGTTCTGCTCAGCGGGAGGTACTCAAGAACGACATAACAACAGAAAGTTACAACCTCTCTGTGCATCTCACTGGATTTCTTACTTCAACCGCAGGGTATTTCTCTGACGTGATGCTTCTGTAGAACAGATGCAGAGTTATAGACAGGTATGACGGCGAACAGAAGGGTAGACAGATGGAATGATAAAAAGGAATCATTTCAGAATAATTTTCTTGTTTATATAATAAGCAACAGGAAAATTCTTCCCCAACCGGCACACGTAGCGAGGAAAGTCATTCTGAAGACAAGTGAAGTTAGTTTATTCAATTATTGCTACCTGATGATAAAACGGAGCAACATAATGGTTTGATTAATTTCCTTATCACACCAGGCACAAAGAGTAATTATGGCCCGGTCCACTACTCCACGAGCCACCAATCAATCAATTTAAGCACTCTTCACTCCCTACCGTCCCCTCTGCTCAAACAAAACAAATTACCCCTCTCTTTCTCTCTCTCTCTCTTGGTTGCCCATTCACGCTCTGGAAGACTTTTGCCCCGGGCCGTGGAAATAATGCCAGGCAAACTCCTGATGTTCACACACACACACACACACACACTCAGGCCAAAGTCTCTATACAACAGCCTAACAATTATTCTGCGGAGACGCAGTGTGAGAAAAAGGGCACTGTTCAGAATGAGCAATCAACAGCTTTCCACTCCAACTTCACCCAGTGCAATGGTGGGTAAAACATGTTGAAGCATATGTTAATGACTTAACGGGTGCATACGGAGCGTGCCTTCATAGTTTTTCATATTTTCTCTTGCCTGATTGGACTCATTTATCTGTACATGTCCTTACCTGAGAGGCTTATCCGAGGTCATCAAATATGGTCGGGGCGAAATGAGAGTCCTGTGATTTTTGTTCTCATTTACATATTCATCATCTCCACCATGCAATTAGTTTTAAAATGCTGCCTTCAATTCATGTCAGAATGATCATATTTATGAGAAGAGGGTACAGCCAATGTTCTCTCATAATTACCAGTGGGATTTTCTTTGAACTGTGAGGAGTTTCTTACTGTGTCAATTAAAGTTAGGTGTATTTATTTATGAATGTCTCTGAGCAACCTCTCGATCTCATCCTGGCAGATGAGAAGGCACACATTCTGCATTTGATATCTCTATCGAACACTGTAATAGAAAATATTACAACACTCTCAGAATAGAAATGGTGTTAGGAAAAGCCAAGAGAGAGTGAAACAATACCGAGTTCACATTTATGTCACCCATACTGCATTTTTTATTTTTTTTTACCTAATCTAGCATAACAGTCATTTAACACAGCAGTGATAAATATGTTATATATGATATGATATATAATTATATCAATATTTTTGAATTGATGAAAGGTCTGCGGAAGGTTGTATAAATGAGTACCTTACTGTCTGGACACCTTTGGCTCTGCTCTATATCACTGCTGCCATGTTTCACGGTCCTCGGGACACAAACCTTCACCAATCTCCACCCCATTTCCCCATTCCCACGGACACTCTTCAAATTCCATTACCTTTACAGCCTCCCATGCATTACAAGCCAATTTATTTCATTTCATTAACTTCTATCAGAAAGCCTTCATGATTGCTGGGAGACAGAAAGAGGAGAATGCATTGTAGGACATAGAGTTCATCTGCGGGATGAAAATAAAGACGCTAATCAAAGGTATTTTGTTTCCTATTGCCTTAAGCAAAGCAATATGTTGTAGGTTTGTTTTGAAGTATTATTGCCAGTATGACTAAGAAAATCTCACAAAAAAAGCAAAAGCAAAACCTAAAGGAGAAAAAAAATAAAAATAAAATAAAAAAAAAAATATATATATATATATATATTATAAATTGTCCTATTGTAATTTACAAAAAAAAAACAACTCTACTATACAATAGTACAAAAAAATACAAGTTTTTTTTTTTTTGCCTTAGCAATAGCAAAGCAATATATTCTAGGTTTGTTCTTAAATATTATTGGCTAAGAATGAATATCATGAAACCTGTTAAAAATATCAAATAATACACACACATACATATATTTACATAATATTAATAATAATTATTATTATTATGTAGAAATAGGATATTTGAGAGATTTACCCGTTAAAACTTGCAGTGCTGTAGTGCACTCACTGAGAGATTTGTAATGCCTCTCTTAAGGTCATAATTAACAATGCTAATCTCACCCTCATCAAGAACAGATATGTTTTCGTTTGTTAACAACCAAAGAATGCGTATTAGATCACAATAACTCACAAAGCCCATCAGCTAGTCAGTAAATTACTCTGCAAAATGAAATTCAAGAAAATGAGGCACTCTTTGTTGCGCAATGATAGAGGCGAACTATTTCTGTATTTAGAATTTCGTGATAAGCCCAATCTCTATGACACTCTTCCTGTCTGCCTCCTGGGGAAAGAAAAGACGCCTCACAGTACACAGCTAATAGACAAAGAGAATAAGGGGGCCAATCAGTGGGCACACTGTAGCTAATTACAGTGAAAGGGATGCGTGGAGGACGTAAGGACAAGTGTCAGCTGGGGTTGTTGATTGGAGTGTGGCATTTCAGAGGGAGCAAAGGATCCACCATTAACACATCAGGCATGGTTCACTGCAACAGATTTAGCTTCTTACCACAGAGAAACTCCATTGAGCACCAGGCTTAGATGTGGGCCAGTTGCCACTCAGAAGCAGCGGGCCGGAGAATTTGATTGAAAAGATGAGAGGGCTGGTCCAAACCCATGGGCTTGATTTTATACACAAAAGAAGACAGATGGTTTGGCTTGAGATGAGAAACTTCTAAATTTGTACTTCTTTTGATTTGGGAAGCTTTTTTTCCATGTTAAGGAGAAGGACAGGAACTTAGCAGGAAGTCTATACGAAGGAGGCCAATTAATTTCAAGCGTGCTGATTCTAGATGGTTGAGGAGATGAGCAAGACCAAATACAAATTCAAGCTAATTGCTTTTCCACTGAGACTGTATTACATTCTATGATCTCAAGTGTGGTAGTTTTCATGTACTAGAAAAGCTGAAAATAACGTTCATGGTGTTCAAACGCCACAAACCTGGAGAATCAAATACTGATACTGTTTAATAATGTACACTGCATTTAAAACATGTTAAGGATAAAATCCTATTAATTTCTTTAAGTGTAAATGTTTTATTAAGGATTGCTAAGTACACCTTTTAAGGAAGACAAAAAATATTAAATGAAATCATTTTCAAACATCACTGAAAGAAGAGTCCAACTAAAAGTGAGTTAGCTGAGGTGAGTAAGGAGGCAAACAGAGAAAGCCGTACCGTCTGTGCTGTCTGATAGGGCTGGCAAATGCAAATAGAGCTTATTATCTTTAAATTACACATGGCTAAAAATAGATTCACAAGCAATGGACCCTGCAAGCTCCCTCCTTATGTGGCACTGGCAGAAATTCCAGATACATATCACGAATTCAGAAAATGAGTACTGAAATTTATAATTTGTTATTACTCAAAAGGGCCATTTAAAAAGTTGGTTCAGGGGCAAAAGGTTTTAAAAACCTGTAGAGTTTCTCAACAGAAGATGTTTTTATATTTGGGATTGTCTGGAAGAACTACTCTAGCTAATGCCAGTGCTGTGCCAATATATTGAAACTCAACTCAACTCCTGTGCAATCTGCTGTAGCTGTACTGTAGTAATGAAGAAAAAACCTTCCCCAGTCGAATTCTGTATAAACCTGTGACGCTACGGTGAGATAAACTCACAAAGAAGATGAAGATAAATACAAAAAGTCTTTAATAAATCCACACAAGGGTAAATCCAGGACAGAACAGGCAGGAACACATGTAGGGACTAAATTTAAATGTAAACTATATACTGAAGAAAATGAAGATAATTAACGACACACACCTGAACTAAATGACACAATCAAACATGAGGAAAAAACTGGGTCACACAGAGCACATGAGGGATGAAGACAACAAAACAGTTCCATGAGGTGTGACAAAACCGTTATAGCCTAATTATAAAAGCGACTCAAGCTGTTTGCAATTGCAGTCTTTTTTCTTATTATTAAAGAAGTTTTGCTGTGAGGTTTCGCATTTCTGTTGCATCTTTTTTGACTGTGCACCAGTCTGTATTGTTGAAGTTATCTATTTTCTTCTTGTATAGATAACCTATAAGTATGCAAAGTGAGTGTGTGGCAGTGTCTCATAGACCGAGAGGAAGTATGACTGTAACAGCGACGAACCGAACAGCTAACGTACTGTGCAGTGGAGCAGGACTAAGCAGCTTCACACTGAGACTCAAAATGGAAACCACAAATCATTGATTATTTCAGTCCTGACTGAGTCCCTCTCTCTGAGGAGGATGTCATTTGTGGAGGATAGAGCCTGTGTCGTTAAACCAAACCCCACCAGATCGGCCATAATTATTCCAGGCTATCAACAAAACACCATTCGTGAGTGGGGAGGTTCATTTTGTTATAGCCCTGGGAGTACAGTAGCAGAAATAAACATAGAGCAAAGCCTACAGCAACCATCGTGTTTATGTAAAACTCCTCCTGATTATGCTGGCATGAATAATTAAGAGAAAAACAGACAGATGTGTCCATCTTGAGGTGAAGTAATTGACTTCATCATCTCCGAGTCCATCCTGCACAGCTACAGGTGTGCGATATTTACATAAAGTGATTCAAATTTATGCTAAATCTCAAGAGAAAGGGTATTGCTATCTTTTACAATAGCATTCCCAAAACTCCTCACAGACCACTTAGCAATCAAGTCCTCGAGTCTCTAGGACTTAAAACGCGTGTCCCACTTTTCATTCATTTCAGTCACGTCAATATGGATCTAATTTTTTTTACAGCTGATGGTCATAAATATGACAGATGAGTGGTAATGTTATGTCACTAAAACAGTTAAATGTTCTCCTAAAAGTTTTTAGGAGATGCCATAGTAATTCGTAGCTTTAATCGCATCAATCCCTTACTGAAAAACAAAGACAAATATCCTTTTCTTTCCACTGACAAATCGTCCGCATGCGGCTGTGACTCGAGAGGAACCGCGGCCCCGACGAAAGCCAGATACGGTAATTAACGTGATGAGAAGCTGAGAAGAGGAAGCAACACTGTGTCATTCCTCAACTCGAGATTCACCCGACTCCACAAGCCCCCTCCTCTCTGCCGGCCTTTGCTATGCAAAACAGCTCACTGAATAATTCACGAGCCAGATACGGTAATTAACGTGATGAGAAGCTGAGAAGAGGAAGCAACACTGTGTCATTCCTCAACTCGAGATTCACCCGACTCCACAACCCCCTCCTCTCTGCCGGCCTTTGCTATGCAAAACAGCTCACTGAATAATTCACAAAGTGCACTTTTTACAAGCATCCGACGTACTTCACACAGCACTCTTTACGAAATAATGAAACCGAATAAAATATAGATTGTTTTTTACGTGGAGGAGAGACAGAATTTCTGTAGCAAATATACAGTTCCTCATAAGAGCTTCATTACCTTTCTTGGAGGAATTTCAGCGCACTTTGTTAATATTCTATGAAATTTAGGCACCCTAGAGTGTTTTTCCAGTTTAATGAATGCATAGTATTCTCATTACTGAATACCTAGGGATGCAGTATCATTATAAATGTCTCTCAAACTCGAGATTTTACGTACAGCTTCTTTTTTTTATTTTTTTATTGATAGCTGTATGCTCCACAAATGAGACCTGTAGAATTCACCTGTAAGAAGACAAAGAAGTTTAGCCACTGTTCTGTAAGCTGTTGCTGGATGTACAGCTGGTAGATTCCATTTTTAAATAAAGTATTAAATTATTTACACATAATCAGCAGGCTGCTTTACTTTAAAAGCAATGCAAAACATATTGTACTCCAAGCATTAGTAAAATGTCAGCAATATTTTCCGTGCCAAAAGGCCAATTGTCCATTGTTAATAGAATTGAGATGTATAAAGAACAGCTGTCACTTTCAAACCAAACAGCTTTTTATGTTAGACAGTGTGGTGAATTCGCATGACCAACTTAAAAACAAGCGAAATCTGCGTATTTAATTTTTTTTAAGTCCTATTGGATTGACTGGATTTCGGCAACAAAATTTCGCAGAGTAACAGTAAATGTGACCGCACCTGAAATCAACAAGTTTTGTAGTTTGGCAAATTTCTTTATAAATATCAAATTTTTAAATATGAAAATAACCAATTCATAATAAAACGATACATATTGTGTATCACGATCACAAGCTGAACAAATACGTCAAAACCAAGGTTATTATCATTAATTAAAACTAAAACCGTAGAAAAAAATGTATACTATTTATTTCAGCTAGTTGCCAACATTTCTCATTTGTGACCCCTTAGCCTTATGACTGGTTTTGTGGTCCAGGGTCACATTAAAGTAGTATAATAACAAACTAAATAAAAGCTAACAATTAAAACTTCATAAAAACTATACATACATTTTTTTAAATGCACACACCGCAAAATTACTAAAAAAAAAATCTAACATTTAAATTAACTCAAAATATTAACAAAAGCTATAATACTAAAATAACACTGCTCCAAACATACACACACACACATGCACTCCTTGGACCTGCTCATTAATTCGATGCACAAAGGATCAGATATGTCCTCCCCACCTGTGCTCTGTTACATGGGCAGATGGAGAGAGGGCCCCACTCTGAGCAGGACTCATCTGTCTACTTTGTGAGTTACAGTACCCAGCCCCTCTCTGCTCTGCCAGACACTGAAACCAACCAGGCAGACACTGTAAAAGGAGCTATTTTGGAGTTGGATGCTACTGACAGTGGCCCGTGTAATGGCTACCTGCAGACACTGCTCCGCTTGAAAGGATGGGAGGCTGCTGGGACATGCACAGAAAGTGTACACATGGAGACAGACCACCAAGCCAAGTCCTTTAGTCTTTTATCAATTTGTAATTATTGAGTTACAGTTTTTTTTTTCAACTGCTTACACACATTTTCAAAACTTTGCCTCTTTTATTTTCAAAACTTTACACACAAATTCAAGAATTGCACACACAAAATGTAAAATGCCTCACATCTCTTGCAATGCACTGCATTAAACATATCACAAACAAAATATCACATCGCAAACATTTGTCTTGCGTTGCAAACACCTTTGCCATAATATTATATTTTTGGATATATCATATGCACACAGTTATTTAAAACTTTAGCTCCTAGCTCTTAGTGTGAGGCACTGATGAATTAGTGTGGCGTTTTAATTGGTTGTGTTTGAAAAAGGAAATCAAGATACTTCCTGTTAGATTTTTGTGTGTTACATAGAGCAGTGTTTCCCAACCGGGGTGCCGTCTGTGGAGAGCAGGGGTGCCGTGTAAAAAATCATTTTTT
>NW_015657292.1:70259-105227 GCF_001515625.1 Sinocyclocheilus rhinocerous
ACTGTGTGTTGTGTTTTGCAAAAAGTGTTTTATGAAATTGAAAACTGAGTCAAAGGCCAATAATTAGTGTATGGTTTTGCAGATTTGGTGTGTGGTTCTGGTGTTTGTGTCAGGTTTCAGAAATCGTGTGAGAAGTAAAGAAAAAAAAAAAACCTGTAATTGTAAATCCTTCACTTGGTGGGAACTGCCCGCTGTAAATGTTCGTAATCTGTGAGTCCTCATTAAAGAGACTGTGAACTCCCTCCTAACAAGCAGGTGTAGGAAGGCCATTATGTGGACGCCCAATAAAAATGCTGCCATCATTTCCACTAACCTTCTATATTATTTAGTACACCATCACAAAGAGGCTATTTCCATTTTATGCGAGGGAGGTTCGTTCACTTCGCTGAGTCTCCTCAAGAATGCTCCCTTTCAAGGGCAAGTGGATTATTCTGTTATCCATAATGTGTCACATGAAGTGCCCTCAAGGACCTACAATTTACAAAACACAGTGACATTCTGTATGTTTGATGGCTCATGTCCTAAAAAAAAGAGGTTATTTATAATATGCTAAAAAAAAAAAAAAAAATTTAAAAAAATTCACAGAGTACATTCATTGCCTGTTGAAATGAGATCTGAATATTTCAAAACTGAGAGTTTCATTATGCACAAGTCAAACAGGGACTTGCTAATAATGCATTCTGGAATTGCCACCAAAAATAATTTATTTTCAATTCAGTCGTGGAATAATATCGTTGATCTACTAATGTCTAATTGATTCATTTTGTTGGCGTTATTATCCGGTTTGTAAGCTTAAACCCCTGGTGAGGCAATCGAATGAAGTAAATATCATAAACTTGCATGAGCTTAATTAAACTCTGTCCATTCAATTTGCAGGCAGCTCAAGGAAATGACCAAGTATCGCAACACATGCTTCTGTATGCTTTAATTACATTAAGTGGAAGCTAATTAGAAAAATGATGGCATTAATATTAGGATTTAATTGCAAATTCTAAGAAGCTAATGAGTATTTGCCTAAATTAACATATTTTGTGTTGTTTTTTGTGCAAGTCTAGACAGATTTAAAAAGGTATTAAAATCCTTATGGATACATTTAGGTGAAAATCACAGCAGAAGAGGAGAGAACGTCATTATCACGTCAGGAAGGACATTCTGGAACAATTACAATCTAGACAAAGTGCATTCTGTATGTTTAATTTCCTGTCCAGAAAATCATAATAACCATAAAACATAGAAGGGAGCACCAGTTTAAAGTGCAAAAAAAAAGGCCTTAAAAGACTACACTCAACTCCAAGTTTGTGACATTGCTTTGTCCTGTTCTTGACAGCTTCTTTATACTACGTAAGTCATTCAGAGGTGTCAGTCAAATTTGTGCCGTCCTTCTCCCACTCATGTCAGCTCTTATACCTTTTTTCTTATGACCCTGATACTTTAAAGTAGAAAGGGAGAGAGGATGAAAGAATAATAACTATGATTAGTCAAACAATTTCCCTACAGATTTTGACACAAAGAGAAAATTTCATATCAAAGCAAAAGAACCTTTAGCATGCTGTAGATCAAGAGCCACTGAATTCACAGCCACTGTAGAGGACACTGATATGTTTTCCATATTACTTTGTAAACTACGATCAGAAAAGCATTGCCACAGAATTAAAAGGCAAAAAGTGCAATACTGTATATTGAGGGCGTTTAAATAATTAAATAGCATCCGATTCAAAAGTCTCATTATAATGGGGATGGGAACATGAGCACCACACTTTGCCTTGATCAGAGACTTCAGTTCTGTGTAATAGGCCAGATTCTACGGTGGCCGAGAAGTGCAAAGCAAATCACAATTCTGAAAACAAAATAACAAATTACAAACGCAAATGCAAGTCTAAAAAACAAAATAACAATTCAGAAAGCATAACAACAATTCAGAAAACATTATAACATATCAGCTCCAGTGGTACAGATGGATAAATGCTTGTTGTTGGCTTTTTAACGCGATCGACCTGGGTTCGATCCCGCCTTTTGCCGAACTTTTTTTTTCTCCCTTTTCAAATGTCGTATCACATCGTAAAGGCATTTATTTTCAATAAAAATTAAGGAAATAATCAAAAAGTTGAAAATAAAGTAATTTGTCATTGTGTTTTCTGACTTGTTATAATGTTTTCTGAATTGTTGTTGTGCTTTCTGAATTGTTATTTTGTTTTTTAGACTTGCATTTGCGTTTGTAATTTGTTATTTTGTTTTCAGAATTGTGATTTGCTTTGCACTTCTCTGCCACCGTATGATTCACTGTAGTGCACTTCTTTTACAAAATCCTAGCTGGAGAATGAAAACACAGTAAGGTGTTTTGCTAAATTCTACAAAGCCTTTCTCATTTAAAACTTGAAATAACCACTTCATTGCTCACCTGTCTACATGCCTTTCATGTTCTGCACATGAATAAAAAAAAACAATTTGAAACAGATATGTGAAAGTATTACTTTCTGAAAACAGTACGTTTGAAGTTAGCCTCTGAAAAACTTTCTTCAAAGCCTGTGAAGATACAATCTTTTAATAGCTTAATCTTCACTTGGGAAGAAGTAAATTGTTTGTGGAAATTAAAATAATTTCAGAGTTTGTGGAGTGCACAGTGAGGTTGGCAGAGAGTGGTTAATGAGTTCGAGGAGAACGCTTAAAAAACAAATCCTCGCTGTAGGAGGAAATCTTTCTAATGCACTTCACAATGCGCCACAGCATCTAGAGAACGACAGCAAACCTGTCAGCTTTGGTTTTTGTAATAACTGTTCAGATGAATCTGTCAGTGGCAATATTGCTCATTGTAAGAGATCATTGCAATTTATGAAGCATGCACCTTCCAGACGTCACGTCAAAGGCTACAACTCTTTTGGGCTCAGACAATCGAGTTCTTCCCTTTAAAATGTATAGCTATTGGAGCGGATATGACTGAGTCTTAATGATCAGAGGGAAGATTTGCGTAAATTACTGTGAACCTCCCATGCAATATGCAGTAATACAGAATACAGAGAAGCATCATTATAATTCTACTTCATTAAACTTCACTGTTCGGCCTCGATAAAAACATACACAGTAAAAAGAAGAGCCAAAAACAATAAAGAGAACATATGGATGCCAATAGAATATTCAGACTCGTATCGTAAAAAGCCCATCCTGGATGTTGAATATATCTTTCCTTGACTTACTATCAGAGCACTGCAGACAGTTGAAGCCTGAACATCTGCTCAGCCAGAGGGTGAAGGAAAGGAAATGTCAACTTAAGGAACACTTGTCCTTGACTGCAAGATTGATCCCTAAATTGAGAGGTGGGAGAGTTCCATTCGCTCGTTATTGCTGTCACTGCCTCGCTATTGTGCAGTGACATCGCCACGGAAACAGTCCCAGCCCAAATGAAGCATCAGTTATGCAAATGGAAGCAATTTTGCGTGAGTGGCAGATCGTCGTCCTGAAATGAGGATGGGCAAGGGATGGAAATGAAAAATGAAGGGGAGGCAGAGAATAGGAGAGCCAGCCAAGCTTGAAATGATTTAATTTAAGTGATGAAGGTTTGACTTTGATAAGTTTTGCATTTTAATAATGGCCTTTGATCACTCCAGGAGTCCAGTGGTGAGGAAAATAGCACTAAAGCACGTGCGCATCAGGAGTCGACAAGCTGATAGACAGTAACCTCTGCGGTACGTGAGCCACAGCTTGTAGTAAGATGTGCCTGCCTACTCGTCTCATGTTCGGTTTGACACAACCTGCTTGACTGAGTCTCCGAAGATTGCGTGTATATTGAGCAAGTGATCACCGGTGCAGCAGCACGAGTAAATAAGCTACAAACAAATCACAGGAAGCATGTAAGTTGGACATATCGTCCCCTTGGAATTATAAGGTTCTATCTGACATTTTTGTCAAAATTTTGTTATTCACATATTCTTATTCTGTGACAACCTATCTGCATTATGTGATGGATTTTTTAATGTTGTGTACATTTTGGGACTTTTTATTTAAAAAACAAAAAGGTTCTATCTACACAGTCGAATGGAATGCAAAAACTTTGCAAAGCTCAATATCTCAAAACTATTCGGAATGCAGATAGAATCTTATTATTCCAAGGGGACGATATGGCATATTAATTAGCTGGAGTATATCATCAAATTTCTCAAAGTTGCTGTTTTTCTAAATATCAGCACAGTATTGATTCTGTCAATCCAGGTAATCATGGTCTATAAGCTTGGAGAGTCCTGATACTCAAAGGCCGTAATATGGAAAATTATCAAAGTCAAATCTTCATCACACCAGTGTAATATTTGATTATTGAAATTTATTTGATATATTAAATTTTTTTATACATTTTTTTAATATTTTAATTTTTTCTGTTTTTATTTTAATTTTTAAGTTTATTTTGTTGTGTGTTTTGCCATTTTATTTAATTTAATTTTTTTATAAACTTTTAGTTATTTTAGTTCTTTAACTTAAAATGAAAATGAGAAATGTTGCCTTGGCAACTAGCTATTTTCATATTTTATTTTATTTCAGTTAAAGTTTATTTTACTTCAAGTAATAAAAATGCTTTTTTACTCATTTTGACTAACTTTCACGAAGAAAAAAAACTGGAAAATAAATATCCAGTTACTTTATGAACTACTTAAAGGTGGGGTAAGCGATTTTTCAAAAACGCTTTAGAAAACTGATTCGGGCCAGTAGCAAAACAAACGTCTCAGGTTACGCATGTAACCATGGTTCCCTGAGAACAGGGAACGAGACGCTGCGTCCTCTAGAGGGCGCTAGGGGAACGCCTTCAGCGTGACCGGTGTCTGAAGCATGAAATGAAAAAACGACAATGAACTTGACATTGGCAGGCGGCAGCCTATGACGTAAACAATAAAGCGAATGCGGGTATAAAAGAGCACCTGCGGAAAACGTCATCCACTTCTTTGTCTGAAGGAGACGCAGGCAGGAATGCCCGAAGCATGGCAATGAGACGCAGCGTCTCGTTCCCGGTCTCAGCATAACGACTGTCTAAAGTGAGAGGAGACCTAGCTACACCCAACGCCAGAGGCAGTTAGTGAGGCTCAAGAAAGAAAGAGCCTACAAACTTATATTACTGCCAAAGACGGAGTTCTAAAGAGCGGAGGCTTCAGCAGGATGACTCTCTTAAACGAGAGGAGCCTAACCACACTCAACCCTCGTTGAGGAGCTCTTAAGAGTGGAGGTCTCAGCATAATGACTCTCTAAAGCGAGAGGAGACCTAGCTACACTCAACGACAGAGGCATTTAGTGAGGCTCAAGTTTGTTTTGTTTCACAGAACTAATCGTTGCCTGGGTTGCGTACGGATGTGCGGGGCGGAGCTATCAAAATAGGGGCGAGACCCTTTTGGGATAGGTGGCGTGTTTGTTTTGGTGATTTCAAATGTCAACATTGGCTACCTGAAATCGCTTACCCCACCTTTAATATTTACTACTTCATATTTTCCAACAAATCAGTTCATACAGACTTCTTGGTATAGCATACTACTCTTACTATTTCTTCTGAGATAAACAGATATAATAGAGTGGTGGAAGTATGTATGTCACTTTGTAGGCAAAAACCCGGAAGCGAGTTAGCATTTTAGCACTTCCGGTTCCATCGTCCCAGAGTCAATGGGTTTTTTGAATGGGAGTTTGGTTAAATCCCCTAAAATAAGGTCCGTGGTTCACACAAGCTCAAGATACTTTCACGTTTTATTCTGCAACATAAAACACACCAGTTACACCCCACTTGTGATTTTTTTTAACTGTTACATTTCTTAAAAAAGACGGTTGCTAACAAGTTGCTAAATGGGACTATAGGCGCTGTCATTAAACGTCATCACGCCGAACAGTTTATCAATTTACAGTATTTTCCAATCGTAGTGTATAATTTATAGAACAATTAATTGTAGAATAACCAATTAATAGTGTCCTGCATTTTATATTGTTGTTCGACAATGTTTTTTTGCTTTGCCCCGAAATGCAACACAAGTCTTCGGATGGAAGATGCTCGTTTTATCGCTTTCCCGCTGATGCGGAGACTCTGGGTTCGCACCATAAGGCAAACTCATATTATGATTATTCCATGTAAACACCACATTTACCGGCTTAGTCGCGGTGAAAGTGAAACTTTAACGATGCATAGTGCTTAAAGCCACGTTAAAATTAAATGTGTATGGCCGCAAGCAGCTGTTAGAAAGCAGAATTTTATCGAATAGTACGTGGAGACATGCTTTTAATTAAAATATTAATATTAATCAAGGATTTATTGACTTTTAATGCACCTTATTTCGAAATGTACAGAAATACGTGCTTTCATATGTCTTTTAGTTATGATTATTTAATTTATTCACTATACTATTTATTACTAATGTCTCATTTCAGTTTTAGTTTGGCTCTAGTTTTGTATTTATTCCAGTTTATATGAAAAGGTTCATGTAGCGTGGATTAAAATTCATATACAGACTAAATCCTTTTGACTGAACGAGTTGTCGGGAGCATGGTGACGTTGAAGGCGAGCAACCGTGGTGCTGTAGTTCGTTTATAGCCTAAATGTAGCTTTTAAGTTCTGGCGCTTTTATTTAGGCATCAAAATTCATAAAAGTTATATTATTTTGTACAGATTATCTTGATGGACAAAGCATGTAAATTTCATGATTGAACACAGAGCTTATTTTTTTGCGATAATCCAAAAGCCTATGGAAAAATCCTATTGGCTTTTTGTCGAGGGAACCAGTGCGATGCTAACAGACTGCTACTACACTACTACTACTACACAGACTGACAGCGACTGTGTCTCATTTTGAAGGCTGCACCCTCTGAAGGTTGCATTTGTCGGCCATATACGTCAACCAGGCTGTCATATTTCAGAAAAGTAACCATTACATTCCCAAGTAAGAAAGAAATTACAGTCATTTACGCCACACAGGAATTAGAGTCAGCATTCTAATGGTTGCTTTCTGAAATTAGATGACATTATGTGGCAGCCAAATGCTTTCTCTGGAAGGTGCAGGCTTCAAAATAAGACACATGCAGCCTGTCTTGAATGTGGAGTAATACAAACAGTGAAATGTCCCAGCGCTGTTAGTACTCCTGCAATGCTGCACAGCCAAACAAATATCAGGCCTAAAATGACTGTATAAAATGTTTTGAGATCTGCTCTACTTGAAAATATACAGAAATTGTTGACTGCAAATTTAGTCCCTAGTAAAAAGTAATATATTTAAAATACATTTATGTATTTGTATTTCAAATACATTTAAGTATATTTATTTTTCACTAGGTGTGTTTTTTTACCTTGTTACACCTTGACATTAATGTTAGTTTGGCTTTTCGCCAAAAGAAGACAAATACAATAATCAGCAAATTATCAGCTTGCTGCTGCCTACACATTGTGCACACACAGCCAGTGGAAAAACTGGTTCAGTTGTGTCCTTGAGTAAACATTCACGCTGACAAGATGCTTAAAAACATCTTCCCTGCGATGCTTCCTAACAGCCTGTTTTGATTCTATTTGCATACAGACATTGTGATAGAAAAAGTAAAATATAACTTGCTTATTCAGGTACGCATTGCTGTAAATCCTGTGCACAATAAATATTGCAAGAAAAGTAATGAAATAATAGCAAATGTAACCTCTCAAAAGTTCAACCCAGCAAACATGTCCACACATTCTAAACGCTAAGGCAAAATATAGACATAATTTTTTCACAACATTTTCACAATGCTTAGCAAAAATTTGTAATATGACCGCACCTCTCCTTGAAAAAGAAAAATGTCTGCTCTGCACATGCTCTAACCTATACATTTTATTGTCCATTACGAGTCCAGACAGTTTTGCATACATTACATCTGAAATTCTCCTGAACCTCTCAACTAGCTGAAAAAGAGCTACTGTTAAAACTTTATTCAGCTGAAATATATGGATTTTAGTCTGTAAATTATCAAGGCGTGGAAAAACGTGCATAAGTGGATTTATACTCATTAAATACGGCTGTTAATATTTAATGGAATCAGTATTACTTCCCTAAATGTATGCAGTCCTGTGCCAACACTTTATGGATTATTCATCCTGGTAATATTACTCCAGCATAACCCCAGGTTGTGCCTCGTTCTCATTTTCCTTAATCTCACCAGCTTTCCAGTGATTCAGTGATGTTCTACAGTGCCTCTGAACATAGTTAAGGTTTGTGGACTTCACAAGAGAAAGGTAAGATGAGGGTGAAGCATAAATTTAGTGTAACATTTCTCCCAGAGAAATGTGATTTAATGTGGAGTTCACTGTGATTATAATCAAATCTACAAGAGGAAGTACACTGTTCTGAACTAGATGCAGCACTGTGCAGAACAACCTTGAAAAAGCCTAGAGAGCTTTAATACATTTCTAAAGTGGATGGCAGCACATATTTACATGCACACACAGTTCATACTTTTACATGAATGGTGTTAAATGCACTATATAATGACGATTAAGACTTTCTCAGCACAGCTGTCAAAGACATGAAATATTCAATCATCAGCTTTCTCACTCTAGCATCAGATCGCCAACATAAGTCCTCCATATCAAGACCATATACTGCATTTCAACATCTCCCTGGTGTTTCACAGCTGTGCCTTTCATCTTGTTACTGACTGAATGTTGGACTCACTTCCGGCTAAATAAAAATGTGTCTCTCCTACCTCTTAGATGATGTGCTGGAATGTAGCAGTGGCTACATTTAAAAGGAATTATAGCTGAACCCTGCAGGCCTGGCAAAAATATCAGCATTTCTACAGTTCTGCAGCTGTCTCTGAGCCAGCTACAGTCCCTTCAGAAACCCCACCCACCCAGAAGAACAAGAAAAAGTGCGCAAAATGGTCTTCCAAAAAACGAAATAAGTGTCGAAATTAGATTGCTTGGAATGTAACAACTCTATTTGCGACCACCGCTTCAGCTGATTTAAATCGAATGAATTGGAACTAAACGGAACTGAGAGTTCTGACTGGCTTCTAACATTAGGCCCTGACACACACAACCTTTGAACAATGCCGCTTCCTTCTGCTTTCAGAGCAAAATCAAAAGAAAGACTGGGTGTACCAGACCTCGCCGATGAAGAGCACTGAAATCATTGTCCTTCTATTCATTTTATCACTTCAGCAGTAGCCTGGGTTTGTGGCGACTACTTAATTAAAAACAAAAAACAGAGGCTTGTACCAAGCTTCATAGATGTTACATAAAACACAGTATTTTTTATAATGATTTGCAAGTCAATAGCAGTTTAATCCATCAGAATTTTGCTTTTGCACGAGGAAATGGCTGTTGAAAATCTTGCACAAGCTTGATTGGGTTACGATAATGAACGAAAGGGTAACCGCAGTCTTCATTTCATTCGTTTCACCCAGTCAAATCAATAGCAGAGGAACAATCAATCTTCGAAACAAGCAACTCAGTAAACTCAATTCCTTCTCAAAGCAAACATGTTCAAACCTTTTGTCTTCACGAAAAATACAACCTCCCAGGAGATTATTGTAAAAAGACAAGGCCAAGAAAATAAACTTGAATGATAGCAGGTTGATTTGAAAAGCAATTTTGAAGCAGGTTTAAAGATGACATGCTTGTTTTCACTTTGTTCTACGCAAGTACCATATTTTCCAGAAAATAATTTGCACAGGGTCAAAATTGCATTGTTGAGAGAAAAAAAAATAGATACAAGTGTACAAGTCACATTTTACTATTATATTCAGCAGTAAACTGAATAAAACATATTTAAACACTATAAATATGTATTTTAGTTCCCCATACTCCAAAACAAATTCTATGGTATTCAGAACAGAACAGGATTGCAAAATAAAAAGTCTGCGGTTTTCCCGCGGAATTGGGCTACTTTAACACTTGCCGCGTTTTGTAGTTTTGGGCTAGTTTTGAGTAGCAATTAGGCGGGTTTTGTTGTGAAACCTGTCACTAAATTAGTGAACTAAATTCAATAATTTAGTGAAATTAGACAAACTTGGGGGGGCGCATGTCCTAAAAGGTTGAAAACCCCTGCACTATAGTATAGTAATTTCTCTTCTTTTGCATTTGGGTGCAGTCCCATTCCCAGGTTGGTTACCCTAATCTTTTTATTCTCCACGTTAAACTAGCATCTGCTAGGGGATGGGGTTCCCCCCCTTACCCTTTCTCCCACGGGCCATCTGCTTCCTAACCCACACAAACACACTTAGACTCAGTCCAGCTAAAACCATCTGCATTTTTAATGAGGTTTGCCACTGAGAAGGACAGCTTGTGGGTCTACAGTGGCCGGTGGCAGGACCCTCTGGCTGCACGGGAGTGAACTCATCTCTCTAGCCTTGCCAGAAAACACTAGGTCTACAGACGAGGATCAGCAACACCCTTTGTAATTGCCCTGCGCTGTGGGCCTCTTTAAAGCTCAGTGACACCACGAGAAAGGAGGAGGAGGAATAAGAAACTGAAATACGGTCGATTAAGTAGAGAAAAAAAATGTACGCATAGGTGACCCGCATTTTTCAGCTGAAATAACCAATAATGATGTTTCTCCAGTCATGTAGCTGATACTACAAGCTAATGGGCCTTATGCTCTGTGATTTATTACCGCAAAGTGAAAGAAATCCTTTTATTTCTCAGCCATTTTCACATCTTAAAATGTCTGAGTGCCTTGTCTGATCTGTGCCTGTGGTAAAAACAACCAAGACAAACCCGAATGCTGAATTTGCAGATGGCACTGGTTAAATCAGTGACATTGGTTTGGTTGTAAATGTTGCTGTCATTACCAACCCTGTACACATCAACATCAACGTCAGGTGCACCCTGAAGCGTAAGCAGCCTTATGAATATGTAAATATTCACAGTGAGATAAACAGGTAGCGAGGAAGGGACTAATGGCAGAGCGAGAAGAGGCTACTGAAAGCAAAATTAACAATGTGAATTTTTAATCTTAACGTTCTCTCTGATGATAACAACAACAACATAAAAAAGCAATTTTTGAGAGTTCAAAATATTTTTTTTGTATTGCAAAAATGCAAAAATATTTTAAAGAGACTGTACACTCTAAAGGGATTTTTCATCCAAAAATGAAAATCCTGTCATCATTTACGCAGACCGTTTGACTATTCACAAGACAGACGTTTCACAAGACAAATTCTTTTTGTGTTTTTGTCAACATGAGGGTGAGTAAATGATTTCAGATTTTTCATTTTTGTGTGAACATTTAAAGAATGTTTTGTCAAGCAACCTAAATTCTAAACAACTAGTTTTACTCTTAAGGTCAATAATATTATTTAAGCCACTTCTAATGACTATTTCTCTTTCAAGTCTGGTACAACATTTCCTTAAAGCAACAATGCTACATTTCCTGTCTTTACAGAATACTGAGAACCAGAAAGCAGCAGGTTTGCGGAAGATTTCGACTATTAATCGAGCAGTTATGTGCTAACAGACTCCAATAGAAGGAATCACATCACGCCTGTCTTGCGTTCATTGCACTGGTTACCGATTAATTATCGCATCCAATTCAAAATTCTGCTATTCGTGTACAAAGCTCTAAACAACCTTGCTCCTCCATATCTCTCTGAGTTGATTATAGTACACAATCCAGCTAGATCACTCAGATCACAGACTAAGCATCGGCTTTTGGTTCCCAGAGCTAGATTGAAATGCAGGGGTGACAGAGCCTTTGCTGTTGCTGGCCCCAAGCTATGGAACAATTTGCCATTATCCATCAGAATAGCTTCTTCAGTGTCTGAGTTTAAAAGTCTTTTAAAAACGTATCTTTTTTCCCATGCTTTCAATGTTTTGTGACTGTGGTTTTCTAATGACGTGTTTACTCTATTGTGTGATTGGATCAATGTAACTGTGTACAGCACTTTGGTATACTAAGGTTGTTTTAAAATGCTTTATAAATAAATTGAACATTGAACATTGAATAGAACCTTTGTGCTTCTGCACTGCAACTCCAGTCTCCCCGAGACTGCAAGATGAGTTAGTTACACAGTGCATGGAAAGATACATGCATAAGAGTGAATCACAAATCAGTTATGCACTCCTTACCGGCGTAATGAGCGAGGAGTAAGGCTTGATCCTGATTAACAGGAAATGAAGGAAAGGAAAGCAAAGCCCTGGTTTCTCTATTGCTATTTCGCCTTTTCTCTCTATTCGACATGCTGCCATGCCTCCTAATTCATGGGTGAAGGAGAAGGCGCTGAGATCATCTTCATGTCCTAACCTAAGGGCATGATGAAGGGCTCTACTCTGACTTGATTCATTAGGACTCTATGTAGCCTCTCGCTCTGCTGTGCACTTATGTGTGCACAAGTGAAACTGACTGGCCTCCAGTGAAGGACGGCCAATGATGAATGTAGAGCACAGGAGGAATTCGCACTCAGTGTTTGCGTGATATGAAAATGGGACAAAAAGTTGCATGAACACAAGTGAGGGCAACCAAATGAGAAGATCTGAGAGAGCTAGCTCTTAAAAATAAAGGTGCTTCACGATTCCACAGAATAACCTTTTTGTCTAAATGGTTCCATAAAGAACCTTTAACATCTGAAGAACCGTTCTGTTTCACAAAAGGTTCTTTGTGGCGAAAAGAAGGTTCTTCAGATTATAAAAAGGTAAGAAAGAGATGACTGAATGCTTCTTCGTGGAACCAAAAATGGTTCTTCTATAGCATCACTGTGAAGAACCTTTTAAGCACCTTTATTTTTAAGAGTGTACTGAGATCCCAATATAAAACACATGGTGAACAAAACAAATACAAAGCGATTCCATACAAATGTCAGGAATAAATTGTCACCAATTAAAGAAACGTGTATGTGTTTGGTTAGCCTACACTTTATTTTAAGGTGTGCTTGGTACGGTGTAGTTATACTTGTGAGTAATATCAATTAACTATATGTACTTACTATATGGTTAGGGTTACTTGCATGATATTATGCATAATTTATTGTTGTTATTATAATAGTAAGCACATAAAATAACATAAAATAAAGTGTTACCATGTGTTTTATATCTGGCGCTTCAAAAAGGAGAAATAAGGCTGATGCTTCAAATGTGAAGCACTTTTCAAGCTATTAAATGGCATTCTGAAACAAAACGAGTGCTAAGGGCATAAGAAGCCTCAGGCTAAAGAACTCACTTTGTCACGGCTCTCCGCGCGGTGATGCTGGCGACGATGATGCTCTCGGGTCTCGGCATCGCCACGGCTTTGAACGTGCCCTGCCAGAACTTCTCAAAAAGCAGCTTCTCTCCCTGAAGTGCACCTGCCATGGCGTCACGATGTTTTAGGGGTGAATACCGAGAAAAACCGAGTCGGTTTTGTGCCGTAGTTTCGATGAATCCTCACACGGTCGATTTGTGTAGGCGGCTGAACGAGGGAGCTGTCCAAGTTCTGAAACCAGCGGAATGTTTGAGGCAGCGATCAGCTCCTTTTCCCGGTGTTTGTGCTTGTCTTGCGTGAAGAGTCCGTTTTAAGTTCTCTTCAGAGTCCGTTTTTACGTTTCCCCCATCAGTTCCATGAAGACGGCGGCCAGCTTCTATTAATTGCCTCTGCGTCCCTTTTCGCGCATCCCGCCTTCAAGTCAGTTTAAGAGTCGGAAGCCACTAGCTGAATCGCTTTTTCACAATATGCATTGAACTCCCGGCAGTTAGAAATTACATACACGAGCGTGCATAAGTCCAGTGCCAGCGTATGTGGACGGAAGAGTTCTGACAACCTCAGCTCGCTCGCGTCGCGATGTGAGAAACTCAGCCGATGCTGGCTCGTTTTTGTTGCGCGCACCTTGTGACGTTAAAGAAGAGAAGACTATAGGTCACAGGGAGCGTGACCATCCCTCCGTGCTCGTTCTCTTTCTCTCTCGCGTCCTCTGACTTGAACAAAAGACGGTGCCTGTTGCCTTAATCAGCATAACAAAAGAGGCAGGGGTCGGCGCAGAGGCAGCAGACGGAGCATGTGTCAGGCACAATACTTCCGAGGCAAAGCATTTCCCCCATCAGCCCTCGAGGCCCCACAGTAAACCACCCTCCCTCTCCCAAACACCACCTGTCACTGAAACCCCACCTGCAGCTGCAGAGTGCACAGGTGATAGTACTACAAACAAAAGCAACAAGCCTCCTCATTTAGTGCCTTTGTATCTATGTACACTCTTCGTATGCAAGTCATTCTTTCAGTTTGAAAGGCATCGCTGAGTCAAAAGTATGGACACATAGGTTCATTCTTTAGAATTACTATTGTTCACATTTTAGAATAATTGTCAAAGGTCATTAAAGCGATAAAATGTTAAAACTTTGCATTGGTCAGTTATTACAAAATAAAAAGATATATCTTTGTTTGGCAACACTTTGCAATAAGGTTCATTGGTTAACTACATTAGTTACCATGAACCACGAATTAACAATACTTCTACAGCATTTATTAGTCTTAGTTAATGTTAGTTTCAGCATTTATTAATGCATTATTAAAATCACAAGTTGTGTTTGTTAACATTAGTTAATGCACTGTGTGCTAACATGAGCAAACAGTGAACTACTTGATTTTTTTTAACAAAAATTAATAAATAGTGTAATAAATGTATTGTTCATTAACTAATGTTAACAAATAACACCTTTGTAAAGTGTTCACCTTTGTTTTAGCTTATTAAAAGCTTCTAAGCATTTCCATTGAATAATTAAGTCCTCCCTGCTATCACGTCCATTACTACAGAAGCCTGGCTCTATTCCTGTCACCACATGAAACAGAATTGTGGGTAACTGCTCAATCCTGTCAGCTTTTGTTTAATTCCAGTAGTCAACATGTCAAGAGATGGGATGCTCCGTACACAGCATAAGGACGGGGGAAAAGGCTACATAAATCACTGACAGAAATAAACTAGCATGCAACATCATTCTAGATACAAACTGCCAGGGCAAGATGTTGATTCATATTTAATTTCCTTTGAGTGCATTCCTGCATGAAATACCATCGAAATGCAAATTCATTTTGATAACTTTATATTGATGACTGAGAGAATGGACTGACATCATGTGATTTCATCTCTGGGGGAAAAATTTTTTTTGTTACTCATTACTAATTGCATGTTGTAAAAAAGCATATTGTTAGTAAGTAGTATTGGCAATTTTAAAATGTACTGTTGTAGTTACACTTATGTTCTTCTTAGTTTTCATGGACTTTTGTTGTGTTTTCATTCCTCGTGTTGTTTGGCAACACTTTGCAATAAGGTTCATTGGTTAACTACATTAGTTACCATGAACCACGAATTAACAATACTTCTACAGCATTTATTAGTCTTAGTTAATGTTAGTTTCAGCATTTATTAATGCATTATTAAAATCACAAGTTGTGTTTGTTAACATTAGTTAATGCACTGTGTGCTAACATGAGCAAACAGTGAACTACTTGATTTTTTTTAACAAAAATTAATAAATAGTGTAATAAATGTATTGTTCATTAACTAATGTTAACAAATAACACCTTTGTAAAGTGTTCACCTTTGTTTTAGCTTATTAAAAGCTTCTAAGCATTTCCATTGAATAATTAAGATCCTGAGAACTATACAATCATGTGACTGTGAAATAATCAACTTATAAAACACTAAAATATGAGTAACATTTTATGATATCCTTCATTAATAACAAAACAACCATAACTTAACCCTTAAATCCCGGTGGTATCCTGGGGAATATACAGACGTTTGGTCAAATTTACATTGTAAAGCAACTACTTTAGTGACATATAAAAGTCTAGATTAAATTTACCATTTTGATCCAAAAGTAACATGGCTGCATGCCGTGAGAAGACTCATGGAAAATGGTGCTTTTTTTATTTTCATAGGAGATACAAACTGTAGATTTAATAAAATTGCAAATGGTTAGGATGAAGCCTTTTTGCATTTACTGTATATAATGTACCTGTTAAAATGTATCTGTTATGTATCTGCATTTGTATATTTTATACTTGTTAATGACTTAATGATAGCAAACATAAAGTGTTACAAAAGTATCAGTTTGACACATTTGGCAAATTTATCAAAATGTGATAATAGATGACATGAAGGTGTTAGTGAAGGTATAGAAGAATGAAAAAGTAGTATGCTGAAAGGAATATGATGAATTTGCCACCCAAGTGAAGCAGCTGAGCTTTCATCATAAGCATGCATAATAAGTGTGAAGACACAGGCTGGTATGATAGCTGCCATTCATTAGTTCTGCTTATTTTAACAGCTAACATGAAACTCCATGTGCAATGCCACCATCCACTCGATTATAAAGGAGAACCACATTGTAGTGATATGAATGAGGATTAAGCCTTGGCACGCTTCAGTTGAACCAAATTCGAAGATTAGTTCATCTTAACATCCCATATGTTATGTTTATACAGCTTTTCTTTAACATGACTATGTGCAGATATCAAAAGCATTTTTTTTCTCTATGTATCAAATTACAAGTTTTTTGTTCTTTGCATTAGCTAATTTCTGAATAAAACATGAAAAAAATCTATTTATAAAATTATTTTTTAATAATTATTTCCCTACTTTTTAAACACCCAATGACCATCTTATGAGCCCCTTCCCTATGTAAGAAACAAACACAAAATGCTAGAGTGCAAAAGCTTTAAAAGAGATGTGGAGTCCAATTTTCTTTTACTGTAGTTCAATACAAAACTTTAATCCACACTTAATCCACTTTTTGGTTATTTGATTTTGGAACTGGCAGGTACTTGCATGGAAATTTAAATCATATAACCTTCAAATCATCCTGCATGTAGAATTTTTTTTTAAACATATACAGTATTTAACACACAAGAAATTGTACCATGGCAAAAGGTAATGTAATGCAGTGTTTATTAGTTACCTAAAACCAGGAACCGTTGCTTGAAATAAATTTTTTTTTAATATATATAAATTTTTAAAAAATTGCATTTCCCGTAGTTTCCAAGGCATAATTTCTCATTTTTATTCTGTTTAACTTCATATATATATATATATATATATATATATATATATATTTATTTATTTATTTATTTTATTTTTTTTATGAAATTATTCATGACATCTCCTCATATTTTGCATTCTCATATTAAAAGGCATTGAGTTTTGGCTGTCATAGCATCTCTTTTTCCTCCCTGCTATCACGTCCATTACTACAGAAGCCTGGCTCTATTCCTGTCACCACATGAAACAGAATTGTGGGTAACTGCTCAATCCTGTCAGCTTTTGTTTAATTCCAGTAGTCAACATGTCAAGAGATGGGATGCTCCGTACACAGCATAAGGACGGGGGAAAAGGCTACATAAATCACTGACAGAAATAAACTAGCATGCAACATCATTCTAGATACAAACTGCCAGGGCAAGATGTTGATTCATATTTAATTTCCTTTGAGTGCATTCCTGCATGAAATACCATCGAAATGCAAATTCATTTTGATAACTTTATATTGATGACTGAGAGAATGGACTGACATCATGTGATTTCATCTCTGGGGGAAAAAAATTTTTTGTTACTCATTACTAATTGCATGTTGTAAAAAGGCATATTGTTAGTAAGTAGTATTGGCAATTTTAAAATGTACTGTAGGTGTTACACTTATGTTCTTCTTAGTTTTCATGGACTTTTGTTGTGTTTTCATTCCTCGTGTTCTGTGGCCTAACCCTGCATCCCAATGTGCATACTATCCACTCTATCTGCCCTTTTTTTTTGTTACTCATTACTAATTGCATGTTGTAAAAAAGCATATTGTTAGTAAGTAGTATTGGCAATTTTAAAATGTACTGTTGTAGGTGTTACACTTATGTTCTTCTTAGTTTTCATGGACTTTTGTTGTGTTTTCATTCCTCGTGTACTGTGGCCTAACCCTGCATCCCAATGTGCATACTATCCACTCTATCTGCCCTAAATAGTATTGAAAATTACTAATATCACATAGAATTTAGGATGGATAGTATGTACATTGGGACGCAGGCCTAGTTTTCCCTCGTGTTTGATGGTATCATTATGTTCAGGTGTGTCTTGTCAATTATCCTCATTTGCCCTCCTATTTAAATTGTAGTCAGTTCACTGTTTCTTTGTCTGGTATTGTTGTTGTTTTGCTGCGTGTTCCCTTTGCATTTATGGATTATCATCTGCTTGGATTCTAATTAAACTCTTGTGTGTATTACCTTCACCATCGTGTGCCTTCCCTCTACACGTGACAGTAGGTTTGTTGGAATGGAATGGAAAGAAAATATCTCACTAATTCTTGCCTTCACACAGACATTCACATTTCAATATGCAAATGCAAAATACCATACACTCCAAAATAGCATAACTAGTTTACAGTAAAACATACTTGATGGTGCTAATTACAAATATAATTAAATCAAAGTGTGCGATGTTGTCACGAATCCGGTCTATGAACTTCCGTTCACTCACCACCAGAGGTCACCCGCTCACTACATGGACTCTCACACTACACAGACTGTTACACTATACCCTGAACTACATTTCCCATCATCCATTGCACTGATTGCACACAGCTGTAACCAATCACACGCTCACCTGAAAGCTATCACACACACTATATAACATCCACCCAGATCCTGCGCAAGTTGCCGAGTATTGTCTGCGTTTATTACTCTCCTAGTGATAGCACTTTATGAATCTAGTTCCAGTTTTCGTAGTTTAGTCATCGTCTCGCCTTGCCTGTTTTCCTGTGTTCAGATTCTTGCCTGTGTTTTCGGATTACCCTTTTTGCCTTGCTGTTTCGGACTCTGTTTGGCCCTGCCTGGATTATTGCTATGTACCTGGATTATCTCTCTTTGCCTTGCCCTGTTGGATATTGTTCACCGTCGATCGACCCACGCCTGTTTACTGGACTGCTCTTGTGTTTTGCCCGTACCATACCTGTTCGCTGGTGTTTCGACCCTGTCTGTGTTTGTGACCACGTCTTTTAATAAAAGCTTTGCAGATGGATCCGCACGTCTCACGTCTCGTTCGCCCCGTAACCGATGTCCTGAGCATTCTTTAATTTGCACATTTCACTGTGATTCACACACATACGTACCCCAGTCTGCTCTATAAGGACAAATCATCTGGAATCAATAGCCCTCATCCCCCGTCTACCAGTGATCTCTATCATAGTGAACAAATTAAATTGTAGCTAAAGGCAATCAGTTAATGAACCAGCAGTCTTGAAGCTCATTCCGTATCTTTGTCTGTCTGAATGCCACTGGATGACTTTGCACTGAAAGTCTGATTGGATTATTCTGGAAATACACACAGTGGAGTCTGAGATAATTATTATTATTTTTTTTTTTGCCTTTTAAAATATTTAAATCAAATGAATGTTATGATATAAAATGAATAGGAAATATATTCTGAAGTAAATACTTTCTCTACTCAAATAAGCGTCATTTTATCATCTTAACGTCATGCTTTCAATAAAGCAAAAGGAAAGATATAAAATTATATCCCATTCAGAAGTTTGGGGTCAGATGTTTTTATGCTTTTGACAGTCTCTTATACTGTATGTTCACCAAGGCTGCATGCTGTATTTATTTGATCAAAGTACACAAAATCTGCAATATTATGAAAACTTGCTACACTTTAAAATCTAATTTATTCCTTTGAAAACTGGAGTAATGCTGAAAATTCAGCTTCGCGATCAGTGTCGCACAACCTTCAGAAATCATTTAACATGCTGCTTTGTTGGTCATGAAATATTTCTTAATATTACAGTTGAAAACAGTGAAGTTGAAATATGTACTGTCACTTGCAATCAATTTAATGCATCCTTCTGAATAAAAATGTTAATTTCTTTAAAATATATATCGTATTTCCATTTTGTGAATAATAGTGCATATAAATAGTTTCAGTTCAGCTTTCTACTCAGACTGTCAGGCTAATATTTTCACTATATGCTAATATATTATCTAGAGGTTTCAGACTTTAAGACACCATTATATATGCACCATATATACCCCACGTTTACATAAGATTGCAGTTGTTGATACAACACTCAATACGACACTGATTGCTCATCTACTGTAAATTTTCTTTTGATTCAATTAACACCAAATTCTCAACTAATTTGCTGATTTCTTCTCCCTACATGCAAGAATCAACTGTTACTTCTTAAATTCTGGCCTTGCATAAATGCTTGTTGCAGCAGTACTTTTACCCAATTGACCAGTTCCATAGAGTGTCACAGTTCTCTCACCATGTGCAAAGCTAGCATTATAGCCCCCAAAAAAGTTATCAAATCATAAGAGGAGGCAATGAAGCAAAACTTACCCAGTACGGTTCAGCACAAGCAGGCAGTGGCAGCTTCTGGCCATATTTGCAGACATCTAGGTTTTGCCATTAGAAACAGCATTTATTGTCGTTTTTGCATTTATCCAATTACAAACAGTTGGTATTCGTATAGCCTGTGTCTGTAGAAAAGTGAAAGATTCAATTAGCTAAGTGCTGAATGTGATGTTAGATAGTAGTTTTCCTAATGGATTGTACGGTATAGAGCATATGATGATAACTAAAGTTCTGCGGAGGCAAAAAAAAATAAGAAGTTCCGATAAGGATCATTAGGTTTTTGTTGGGAAATATAAATGCCAGTCATTTTTTGTTGATGATCAAGTCATGTCTTTCCACTCAGGCTGCGGCTGATTCCCGCATATCACAAACTAGCGTTTAATGAACCCTACAGTTCATGTTTTTAAAGGTTAACTTCAAGTTAAATAATGCTCTACAGTTTCACTTTGCATTTTAATAACAGCTGATTCATTTTAAAGGAAAAGTTCACAAAAAAAAAAATTTAGATGAGTTTGCTTCTTCAAAATGTACATCACTTGCTCAGCAATGGATGCTCTGCAGTGAATGGGTGCCGTCAGAATGAGAGTCCAAGCAGCTGATAAAAACATCACAATAATCCACAAGTAATCCAGTCCATCAATTAAGGTTTTGTGAAGTGAAAAGCTGCGAGTTTGTAAGAAACAAATCCATCAAGGCGCTTTCAATCCAGTAATGCTTTCACCAGTGAAAGTTTCTTCTGTTAATGGATGCACTGGAGTCTTGTGGATTACTCTGTGATGTTTTTATCAGCTGTTTGGACTCTCATTCTGACGGCACCCATTCACTGCAGAGGATCCATTGGTGAGCAAGTGATGTACATTTCTCCAAATCTGATGAAGAAATAAACTTATCTACATCTCGGATAGCCTGAGGGTGAGTACATTTTCATGTTTTGGTGAACTATTCCTTACATTGTCGCATTACATTATTCGCCCTTTAGCAGACGCATTCTCATTCGAAGCATCTTGCAGTACATTTCACTACAGGGACAAGCCTCTAGGAAAAAACTGGAGGTTAAGTGCCTTGTTCAAGGGTAAAAATGGTTGATGACGCCATCTGAGACCTGAAATTACTGCCTTTAGCTTAGCAGTCAAGATCTTTAACCACTCAACCGCTCCATATTTTTTGTCACAGGCACAACAAAACCTAGCTCAGTGCCGGTTATTTCCTTTAGAATGTAATTACTGCCACAACTTTTTAGTATCGTTGACCTTCTGCATACATGTATACATTTAGAAAGGTCCTTGATGAGTAGATGAAGTAGCTCCTCTACCATTAGCTCTGCAACGGCATCTAGGAGAGCAGTCAAACATGGCAAGGGTACGAGGGACACATCCATCCCCTCGCATTAAGTCGCTGTCATTCTTCTCTCACCTCAGGCTAGAAAGAGGAGACCTTTCGAAACAGAGCTGATGAGACATAGCCTAAGGCCAGGGCATAATGTTTATCAATTATGATAGTCGCCATTCCTAGTTAGGTTAATGGAAGCAGTAAATGGTAACTAAAGAGACAGCTTCTCCTCCATGGCAGGGTTAGGGTGCTATTTCGGGCTGTTGTTCTGTCTCTTAGTCACTCCCTTGCCGATGAGAGCACTTAAAGTCATCATTGTGTCTGCCGCTATGCTTGTAGCAATGTGTGCTATACTTTAAGTATTATTCTTGTTTGTTTCTTCCAGTAAATTAGGTTGAATTCTGTGACTAAACACTGTTGCTTCCATCTGTTTATTTATGCATTAACCGGTTTGCTGTTTATTGGACGGTGTGGCACCTCTTTCCGTCACAGTTTTCTCTATCTACAGGCTGCAAACTGCATTTATGTATTATGCATAGATCACAGAATTACTGCAGTGGCTAAGCCGTTTTGTGCAGTCGCTTTGCCAAGTGACAGACAAATGGGAAACTATCATATTGCTGCTAGAATTGACAATTAACAGCATTATTTGGTCCTCACACAGAGGACAGATTGTTTTATATAAAACTCGATGTGTAGCGTAACAGTGGAAATCTTCTATGCCAAAATGGCAACAGATCGACAACAGATTATCGCAAATTACAGTCTTTAGCAGCCAACAAGGACACTCGATGTTTGTGTACTTTATCAATACATATGGAATGGATGTTATTGACATTAACGTTATTATCATTCAGTTTTGTAATTTTTTTTCTTCAGGGACATTACTGATATTGCAGGATTTTTTCCCCCGCAAATATACAGTGTATATATATATATATATATATATATATTTTATTTTTTTAAATGATGCACAATGCAAAAATCACTATACAACTAAAACTGACTTGACATCCATGGACTTGGTTTGCAATGGAGAAGAGCTGTTTGCGCAGTAGTTACAAAAAATCTCTCTTGACACAAAAGATATCTATCAAACAACAATATGCATTTGTATTTGTGAGAAAAACAGAATAAACACTGATTTTGTCCAGGCCACTATTTGGCTTCATTCACACAGCAGCGGTTAAGAGTGCCAAATATGCTAATGATCATATGCAGTCTGGCAATGAAAGAGTGACAATTACATTCTATAACTGAAGAAATCATAAATCATAAACCGAGTCATAACTGAATTTTAGAAGTGAGTTTGGTTGATGTGTGCTATATGAATAGAACATCAATGGACATAAATGCAACAATGCAACATAAGTGCAGGTTGTACTGTTGCTGTCAATCACTAATGTTAGGTCTGTCAACCTCTCTCGGCTACAAGAAAGAGCAGAAAATAGGGGTATTGTGCTGCAATAAAGCAAACTAAAAATTTTTGAGTAGAGGTGGGAACACAAAAACTGAGAAAAAAAAGAGCAATTTGAGAACAATGAAAGTGGCAAAAAATTCCCGACAAAATAATATTAAATCCTTAAAGACAAAAACAGAGTCTTACATAAATTACTCAAGAGCAAGAGAAGGGAATTGTTGTTACCTGTCGATACAAGTAGTGAAGGTTTGGCTGGTTAGCATGGTCCTGTAACTAAACCATCTGACTGCAAAAAGTGGTGAAACAATGAAGGACTGATGACAGCTCACTCAGAGCGGAGCTAAGGTAAGACACCAGTCCAGTCTGTGCTGAAACGCTACTGTCAATCAAACTAGCATGGGAGGGGCTTGTCTGTGTGACGTCACACATACAGACATCTGAGATTGGCTCAATTTGAGAAAGGGGTAAAGATTTTAGTAGATTAACAAAAAACCACTGGGTGGATTTTTATCATTATAGGGTGGTTGTGTACACACACTGCCAACACACATTTCAGTTCAAACAACTTGTAAAAGTGCATGTAGCATCTTATGACCCCTTTAAAAAAAAAAAAAAGGTGTCAATAATTTATATTATAATAGATGTTTTACGAGTGCCCATTATCTTAGAGGATTTTTAAAAGTGGCAACTAACTGAAATAGGTTTAAGTACTAAATTTACTAAAACAAACTGAAATAAAAATCAATTAAAGCCATATTAATATAAAAAAATAAAAAAATAAAACTACTAAACTACTGGCAGGAAAAGTTAGGAATGCTTTCAGTTGTGACACAAAAATGAAATAAAAAATGAATAAAAATGTGAAGATGCTCTGCAGTCTGATGTGAAATGATGCTTTGTTGTGGCAGGTGTCACTGAGGCCAAACAAAACATACAAAAAGATGAGAAACACTGCATTATACTACTATAATACTTTGAGTATTACATGGAAGTAGTGGTAAAGGAATTGTGTGTGGACAGAACAACAGGTGTCCATTTACAGAACACTGTAGCAGTGAGTCATGGCATTATGGATTGTGTGTAGAAATATGACATATTAAAGATAAAACACATAGCCGTGGCTGGTGGAATTTGTTTGAAAGTATGTTGCTTTCAGAAAATTGCACTCGGTTAAAACACTTATATTTCTGAATGGCCTTCAGGAAAAGCCAGATTTTTTTTTCTTCTACCAGACATGCTAACCAGCCAAACCTTGACCTCTGCTCTTTTCAGGCATGCACTGTTGTTCAGAAGTCCGCAGTCTGTACGCTTTTTCAGTGTTTTTGAAAGAAGCCTCTTATGTTCACCAAGTCTGCATTTATTTGATCAAAATACATAAAATCAGCAATATTGTGAAAGAGTACTACCATTCAGAATAACTTTTCTATTTTTGCGTATTTTAAAATGTAATTTATTCCTGTGATGCAAAGCTGTATTTTCAGCATCATTACTCCAGTCTTCAGTGTCACATGATCTTCAGAAATCATTCTAATATGCTGATTTAGTGTCAAATAAACTTTTCCTTTTATTATCAGCGATATGTTTCATTTCAGTATTCGTTTATGAATTGAAAGTTCAAAAAGATCAGCATTTATTTGGAATCTTTTTTTTAAACAATGTGAGCATCTTTATTGCCACTTTTAAGCAATTCAATGCATCCTTGATGAAAAAAAGTATTCATTTATTTTTATGAAGCACATTTAAACACCATACTGCTCTAAAACATTTGACTGAAGTGTATATACACACAGATGATTACAAAGTACCATATAAGTACCACAAACGTTGTTATTCACTGAGATTTTAGATTTTTCCTTTAATTTAAAGGGTCAGTGGAGAAACCTAAAGTTAAGTGGTACGCTGGTGATAGATCACAAATGACCTTTCATTTGCCAGCCATCTTTACCCACTAGGTTACATTGGTTTTCAACACCAAAAAGAAAACAACACAATCAGAACCACATGCTACTTGTACAGTTGTACATATTGCTATTCTGACCTCTGTCAAGTTTTATTTTGCTCTGGAAAGACCCCAAACTGAGCTGGACACTAAATGTGCAATTGTAACAAGCACTGTTTTGTCTGGTGTTGTAATACTTTCCAAACTATTTCAAGAAAGGTTCTATTATTTTTGTTAAAAAATAATCTGTGCTGCTGTCCAAACAGCACTGTTTCAGGGAAAACATTTTGGATACAGATGGAAAACAACTAAAACACCGTTGTCTTGAATGGAAGAGCACTGAGATAAATGACGGTCTATTAAATTTAAAAGTCTGGGGGGGAAAAAAATGTCACTTGTTTAAATACACTGAAAGTATTGAGTATAAGGGTCATATTATGAGAAATTACATGTTCGATAATCTTTTAAAATGCGTCACTGATCTTTCATTAAAATGTGGTATTTTGTTGTGCCCACAATCATATATTCAAAAAAACACACATCTCATATACAACTTGCTGGGAAAAAAAAGTCAAAAGGGAAGCGAGAGTATCACTCAAAGCAGTACAACATGACATTTATCCCTCCTGCTCTACAAAACCCTTCACAAACAAACAGCAAATACTCCCCAGCCTGCCGTAGATTCACACCAGCTTCACTGAATTAAAGTGCGATTGATTTCGAGGGCTGGGACGGGAGACTTGTTATTTTTACATACACAAAGGCAACACGACTGTGACAGAGTCTCGGCTGCTTACATTAAAGTGAATAGCGATCAAATAGAGGAGATGTGTCTTACACAGGTAAGTGACCATCCTTGCCCAATTACAGCAGCAGATCTGACACAGGGCTCCTAGGGTGCAAGCACAGTTCACTCAATAAATATTGACTGTTATGTTCTGTGTGTCTCTCTCTCTCTCATTTCTTCCCAGTCCAACTTTCTCTTTCTTTCACTCTTTTCAGTCTTCCTGCTGCCTCAGTGACAAGTACACAACTTTTGCCGTCTCCGGGGGATAAACCTTTACCCCACTTGTGCTTGTTACACAAAGGCAACTGCATTTCTGTTTGTCTTGGAGAAAACGTGACTCAAAGCAACAGAAATAAAGCAAACAATCTGGGTTTTTTTTCACTGCGCCAATTCTGCCCTATTGAAAAGCAAACGGAAACAGAGAACTCATTGTGTTTTCTATCCCCCTCTTCATTATTTCAAAGAGAGACAATGGCTTTTTATTTTCCTTCAATAAAAACAGCAAGAGGAAAGCACAATCTTAAGTCAGAATAAAGGAGCCAGATAAAAGCCTTTGTTTTTGCCATCTAAACGGGGTGGGAAATAAAAATCTATTTAAGTTTGAAAACACAAGAAAACACAAGTTTTGCTTGTGTGATCATTTCATTTAAAAGAACAGTTGACCCCAAAATTAAAATTTGATGAATATTTATTCACCCTAATGTTGCAGTGAGAGATCTCTTAAGTCACCAAGTTTACCAAGAACGGAGTCAGTGGGGGAAAAAAAATAAAAAAATAAAAATAATTCTTTTGACTGGCTCTTCTGGATTAACCTGCTTCAGTTCACAAATCGAACTGAGCGATTAACTTTATTCTCAGGCCATCCCATGGTGTAGATGAGCTTGTTTCTTCATCAGAAGTGTTTGGAGAAATTTAGCATTACATCACTTTCTCACCAATGGATCCTCTGCAGTGAATGGGTGCCGTCAGAATTTGCTTCTTACAAGCACACAGTTTTTTGTTTCACAAAAGGTTAATTGATGGACTGGATTACTTGTGAATTATTGTGGCGTTTTTATTATCAGCTGTTTGGACTCTCATTCTGACGGCACCCATTCACTGCAGAGCATCCATTGCTGAGCAAGTGACGGAAGTGCGATGACGAAGTAAACTCATCTTGGATGGCCTGAGGGTAAGTAAATTTTTGGGTGAGCTACTTCTCTAACAATCCAGTCACTATGGTTCTCAAATTAATACCTGTCGTGGTTTGGAAAACAACAAGGGGTAAATATTGAATTTAAATTTTTGGGTGAACTATTCCTTTAATGATACATTCTCAATGATTTTCAAATTAATTGGAAAGCAATATGAGGTCAATACTGAATTTTTATTTTTGGGTGAACTATTTATTCAATTAATCTGTCACATTACGGGTTGCCAGATAACTGAAAAGGTATTAACTGCTTGTTTTAGCTCTGAGAAATTACTGATGAGGTCAATAATGAGTGCAAAACACACCTCAACTAGGCATTTGCTTTATATTTATTAATGCAATAAAACAGTTGGCGCTTCAAAGCAGGAATAAATAAGCCGAATATATGCGCAAAGACCTGTGGAAAACAAATTAAAACGTAAATTCAATGTGCTGGAACTTCACAGTGAGGGCAGCACACTTATCTGTGCATCTTAATTAACAGTTCTGTCATTGTGAGCATCTTCGCACAGTGGAAACTGGTTAGGTCATATGAAGCGAAAAGTCTCGGTGGTATCTGTGCAGCAACTTAATTAAATGTTTCTATCTTTTATTAATATATTATACATTTATTGTATAGGCGAGGTAACCCAAGGAGGTTAAAACAACGTGTTCCACCCAAATGTCTGCTTTTAGAATAGAGCAATTTTATTCTAGATTTGAAAAATTAGAAGATCGTGAAAAATGCTTTATCTTTGCAGACAGAAACTATAACTTGATTTACAGGATGATTTATGATGAATGACGTTTTATTGTTTCCAGAAGGAATAAGACCACAGCACTCCTCTTTTCTCTAGAGGACATTCTGGAAAAGGACACTGACAACAGAGCTGGCAAAGATAAAAATCAATCAATACTGCAGTATGAAATCATATTCCCCTCCCTGTATAATCCTCCAGGAGACAACAACTCAACCAGGACTGCTGCTGATAAAAAAAACATTATTCGGACATTAAATAGGCAACCCATAATCTCAGTGTGGTTAACTTTCAGGGTTTAAGTAGCTAATTCTGAGGAAATCATGTGACAAATTTTGAAATATAAATTTTTGTCACATCATTCTCATCTATATATGAGATTGTGTGGTCTCATATAATAATCAAATATCTTTATATTAAATCAATTTGAAAAATAAATAGAAAAGAGAACATTAAAATAAGTAGCTGTACAGATGTAAGCTTATGGTCATTAAAAAACATAATTAAGATGTTTCTGAAAGAAGTCTTTTGTGGCCAAGGCTGCATTTATTTTACCGAAACTACAGTAAAAGCCAGTAACATTACTAGCTGTATTACTAGTTATGCAAAGTAATATTGTGAAATACTATTTAAAACTGCTTTCTATTTAGATATATTTTAAAATATCATTAGAATTTTCAGCATTACTACGCCAGTCTTCGGTGTCACATGGTCTTACAGAAATTATTTTCTGTTCAAAGAATCGTGAAAAAAAAAAAAATATATCAAATTTCCACAAAAAATATTAAGCAGCAAAAACACTGTTCAACATTGATAATAAGAACCATTATAAAGAACCGAGTGCCAGTAATACCTGATAATAATTGTACAGCAAAAAAAATCTTAACTATTGGAAACTTTTGACCGTAGTGTATTGATTAGTGACCTAGAAATAGTGCAGAATATTAAATATTTCTTTCATAATTTAATGATAAATTCATATATTCAAAATCGTAACAAAATCACAGATTTTCAGTATGCTCTTAGACGTTTGGAATTCACTGTTTAATTTATCAGATAAGAAAGAAAGTCTGGTCTGATTGCAGCAAAAATAAGTAACTTAGTACATTCATACATTTGGCTTCTTTTTTTTTATTTTTGCCATTTGGGTGTGAATAAAATATCTGTTGTCCAACTACAGCACAGCTATGAATCGCTCACTACCATTTGATGTGCATAAGGCTGAACCTGGGAGAGAAACCATTCAGTAGTGTTTCATTCAGTCACTTTTATGACTGAAATGAAAACCAAGTCATCACAAAACCTGCATAAACACACCAGCACCCTTCCTCTGCGCCACTCCCCTTAATACGCAAAGCCACTTTTGTATCAGCGTGGCATGAACAAACAAAGCGATTTATTTTCCTCCCCAGTCATATTTCCTCTCAAGCAGACAGCAGCGCTCAGTCTTGTTAATGGTTTTGGTATTTGAGTTTATCGGAGTCTGTTCTGGAGTTATGGCAGAAATGTGTTTCTGGCTTACTGATTCATATAAATCATGATTGCTGCAGTCATAACATCAGAGGCCAAAGCGTCGCCTTTCGATTCCATCGGTTGGTCACGCTTTATAACCCCTGATTACTGTGTAGCGATCAAATGAATCGGTGTGCATTTGCAGGAAACAATGAATCCACTTTACAGCAAATGCTGTTGATGATGTGTTGATGGGAAATCTGTGAGAAATTGCTTACTGGGTGGTATGAAATACAACTGCATTTCCCCACATATTCCCTCCATGCATGCAAGTTTTCTGTTTCACGTCCCAGAAAGTCATAGTGATTAAATAACTTGAGTATAGTGTTACACTCTATCTGTATTTTAGCTGTGGATATTTAAAATTAATTAAAAAGGCTGCTCTGCCAAACTCCTTTTCTCACTTCAAAGATCAAATTCAGAATGTCATTAATCAAAAACCGTCAAAAAAATGTCTTCAAAATGTGCCATTTGTGGAGAAATGCTATAACAAGAAAAGAAAGAATGTTGACTGTTTTTGCAGTTTGTTACAAACAAACTCAAATTATGACAATTTTATTATGAAATGTAAACATTAAATGTCATTTTGAAGGTCTTTAATGTAGTCGCAATATCTGCCTCGGTTACTTTTATCCAAATCGTGTTAGTCAGCTGGACCATATAGCTGAATATTTTGCGGTTTATGTTATAAACAAACTCAGCTTTAAAATTGTCAATTTTATTATGAAGTGTAAACATTAAAAGTCACTTTGACGGTCTTTAAAGTAGTTTCTGTAGCTGCCTCAGTTACTTTTAATCTATCGAAAGTCATTCAGTGTCCAAAGCTTGTTAGTTGGCTGGGAAAAAAGGACCTTTAGAAATGACCACATATCTAAAATCATAAATATATTAAATATTAAAATATACACAGTATATTATACATGCGTTGTATTTTTATTTCATCTGATTCCGTCATTAATATGAGAAACGGCGAAAAACACATCTCTTCCATCTTCATTTGACCCTCTAACTCTAGCACTCTCTATTCTAATTCTATTCTTTAAAAAAACTGCCCCTTTAAGACTTGCACTCCATTTACTAACTGCTTGTTTTCTTAAAAAAAAAAAAACACTAGCTTCCCTATTCTTTTTGTATTCTATCTATTTGTTTAATTTTTATTTAATATACAATTAGCAAAAAGCAAAAAATGTCTCTAACACTAGCTTTCTCTATTATTTTTCTATTCTACCTGTTTTCTTTTTATTTATTATATAATTTAAAAAAAAACCTTGCTACATGAACTGTGTTAAGCTAACTGAGACTTGTTATAACACTTGCATATCATTGCTCTTTTTTTGGTTTTGATTGCTTTCTTCAAGAATCGGCTAAAAACACATCTCTTCCATCTTTATTTGACCCTCTAACTCTAGCACTCTCTATTCTAATTCTATTCTTTAAAAAAACTGCCCCTTTAAGACTTGCACTCCATTTACTAACTGCTTGTTTTCTTAAAAAAAAAAAAACACTAGCTTCCCTATTCTTTTTGTATTCTATCTATTTGTTTCATTTTTATTTAATATACAATTAGCAAAAAGCAGAAAATGTCTCTAACACTAGCTTTCTCTATTATTTTTCTATTCTACCTGTTTTCTTTTTATTTATTATATAATTTAAAAAAAAACCTTGCTACATGAACTGTGTTAAGCTAACTGAGACTTGTTATAACACTTGCATATCATTGCTCTTTTGTTAGTTTTGATTGCTTCTGTTGTCCTCATTTGTAAGTTGCTTTGGATAAAAGCATCTGCTAAATGACTAAATGTAATGTAATATAATAATATAAATATAATAAATAGTTATACAATAAATCTGTCAAAAATAGTAAAATCATTTGAAATCTTTAGAGACCATTCTTTCAAAAATAGGTTTTTATGACGGTCACCATTTAAATAATTACACCTTGACAACAAAGGATAACAATAATAATAATAATAATAATAATAATAATAATAATCAGAAAGCTGAGACTTTTTTTTAACACAAAATTGATCACATAAAACTCCAAATGTGGAAACAGCACAAAATGACTGAGCAGGTCACATATATCAAACAAGACCTGCAGAAAGTCAAACATTGAGAAGAACAATGACCCAGGCACAAGACCGTAGGAGAAAACGGGCAGGGTGTGACAACCAAAGACAAATCCAGCTCTCCAGCTGATGGTGTTTTAGCGACACATCCCTCCTCTGCGCTAGGTGTTGCATGTAACCTTCAGTCTGCTGGGACAGAGCTGCTTTGTGCTACAGTTCCTCCAGCGTTCCTCTCTGATGCTTGTGTTTTTTTATTTTATCTGTCTCAGACATATGTCCCTCGTCACTCTGTGTTCTTATCAGTCTTCTCTCAGAGTGAGGCCTTGACCACCCCGAGGGAGGAGATGATCTTTCCACTAAATTCACTCTCTCCACTGTAGGCCCTTGCGATCCGGAGAGCTGTCACTCATCCTAACCCAGGTGACCCTTGAAGGGAAGAGGTTGGGGTGCTGCGGATTACGGTGGGGTGTGTGTGTGTGTGTGAGTGAGTGAGTGAGTGAGTGAGTGAGTGACTGGTTTCATTCTGTTGAAATGATAACTTAAACAGATTAATTAGTGAACCATGTATAAATACATTTGTGCTGTTCTCGGTTCATTTGCCCCGAAAATAATCTGCAGATTCATTAATGGGGGAAATTACCCAGAGAGCCTCAGAACCAGCCATTTAAAACAATGCTTCATCTACTTTCAATTACATCTAAAGTGCAGAGGAATACTGAACAGATCCAGCTGTTGTGCCATTAATGCTTATATGATTTGAAATGGCTCGTTTCCAGTACCTATGCTTCAAGGATACCTGTCGTACAAGTGTTTCAATTCCATGCATATTTGAATCCATTATGAGGCAACATGAAACACGTGCACATGAATGGAAACACTGATCCACATAAGAACCAGCGAGCTTACTAACTAGATAGATAAGGGCTGTCTACAGGCTTTAATTAAATTAATTGCATTGTAAGATGCTGTTTCGAGCTAAAAACAGCTTTGAAAAAAAAAAAAACATGACAGACAGACAGACAGACAGACAGATAGACAGACAGATAGAACAACAGAATGAACAGAATGATAGACAGGCAGATAGAACGAAAGAAACCATAATTAATGACAGATAGAATGAAAGAACAAATGATAGAACAAAAAAAATGATACAACAAAAGGCAGAATGATAGAATGATACAACAAGATACTGTATATAGAAAGATAGACAGAGTGATACACAGACAGAATGATAGAATGAATGATAGAACAAAAAAAACAAATGATAGAATGAACAATAAACTGAATGATAAGCTAAATGACAGAATTATAGACAGCACACATAGAAAATATAGAACGACAGACAAAACAGTGAACAGAACAATAGATGGTTACACTTTATTTCGATAGTCCACTTTAGACATTCTATTAACTATAAGTAACTTTGTAACTACATGTCAACTACATGTCAACTAATTCTCATTAATTTGCAACTACATGTCTACTAACTCTCAGAGTAGACTGTTAGGGTAGGTTTAGGGTTAGTAGAATAAGTTGACAAAGAAAGTGTTAGAAGATATTAAGCAGACAGTCTACTAATACTCTACTAACTGCTAGTTGACATGTAGTTGCAAAGTTACTTGCTGTTAATAGAATGTCTAAAGTGGACTATCGAAATAAAGTGTTACCCAATAGATAGACAGAACGAGAAAACAAAAGAACAAATGATAGAAGGAAAGAACAATCAACAGAATGAACCATAGACTGAATGATAGGCCGACAGACAGCATGATATACAGATAAACAGAACGATAGAACAAAAAACAAACGACAGAATGAAAAAAAGGATAGAATGGGTGATAGAACGAATGACAGAAAGAATGATAGAGAGAAAGATAGTCAGAATGATACATAGATAGACAAAATGACAGATTATTACATAGACAGAACAATAACAGAACAAATGATAGAATGAAGAAAAGGCAGATGTACAGACAGACAGAATGAAGGACAGACAGAACGACAGACAGATAGAACACAGAATAAAATACAGACAGATAGCATGATATATATATATATATATATATAGACAGAATTATAGAACACAGAACGAATGATAGAATTTCAGCCAGAATGATAGATCATAGCACCATATATAAACAGACAGATAGAATGATAGAACAGAACGAATGAACGAACAACAGCCAGATATACAGACAGACAGACAGATAGAACACAGAATGAATGAAAGACAGACAAACATCATGATATAATATATAGGCAGATAGAATTTAAGAGTTCAGATGCAAAAGCCTCTAAGTGCCGTTTGAAATTTTCTTCCAAAATTAGCTTTTTTTTTTTTTTTTATCAGGCTCCTATATTTATGTTCAGTTCTTTCACTTTAATTGCATAGAAAAGGACCTATACATTGCCATTAGACTAAAATTACTGAACCTAGACATAGGAGCCTGATAAAAAAAAGTGCTCAATTTAGATGAAAATTTCAGGCGGCACTTAGAAGCTTATTCATATGAACTCTTCAATTATAGAACACAGAATGAATGATATACAGAATGACGGATGGACAGGCAGATTTGAGCGCCTACATTCATTAACTCACTATTGAATTCACTGAATGGAATAAGGCATCATAACCAGGAACTCGTTTTCTCATGATGTTGTATCACATTCCTCTTTGATTTTGGGGCCATCAGCTCTGACTCTAGATGTGTGTGTGTGTGTGTGTGTGTGTGTGTGTGTGTGTGTGAGAAATACATTTACAAGAGGTGTGGCATGTGTGCAAATTTGTGCATGATGGTGGTACCAGAAATCTTGCTCTAAATGAAAAGCAGAGAATGGAGACGGTTGATGAATGTGAAAATGAATGCTGGATGACAGATCCAGTGTCCCCCGCTCTGTACAGTGCCAAGCAGTTTGCTCTGCTCTCAAATGATGGCATTTGATTTAGTCTGGCTTCTGCAAGTGTTGTCACACACAGAGAGTAGATAATCAATTTCTCTCTCGTTCTCACGTCGTCTCGGTCTTTTTCTCTTTCCTCAGATGACCAATTTACTCTCGTTCCCTTGCTTTTGCTCTCCGTCTCTTTCTTTTCTGGGACATGTGCACACTCTATTCTTCCTCTTCTTCACCCTCGTTTCTTTTCTTGGGTTCTCTCGAGTCTGTGTTCACTGCGGCTGCCCTCTTTAAATGTTAAAGTGGCTCATTCTCTGAATGACCAGGAAGCATTACCATGCACACGACTCTTGAAATGAACGCAGGTGGAAACCAAAGAAAATCATTTGCTGGCATTCAATATAAAGGATACTGCAATAGCCTAGATACTGAATCAAACAATGCAATGCAAAGAGTCAATGATGCACTGAAGGCTATACTTGATGCGTACTGTAAAAAACTAAAAACTAAATATACACACACACACATATACATGCATACACTACCGCTCAAAAGTGTGGGATCAGTAAGACTTGTAATGTTTTTTAAAGAAGTCTCTTCTGCTCATCAAGGCTGCATTTATTTGATCAAAAATACAGAAAAAACAGTAATCTTGCAAAATGTTATTACAACATAAAATAATGCTTTCTATTTTAATATACTTTAAAATATAATTTATTTCTGTGATGCAAAGCTGAATTTCCATCATCATTACTCCAGTATAAAGTGTCACATTATCCTTCAGAAATCATTCTAATCGGATAATATCATATGTATA